>NC_079516.1:24211157-24511157 GCF_000801105.2 Raphanus sativus
TGTATTGGAAAGACTTGGAGAGCAAGTGGAAGACTTGGAGATTAAGTTAAAGACGTGGAGAACAAGTTCTGGTCTGCTATATAAGGAGGGACGTGCCTTATGAGAAAGAAGACCTCACATAATAGAAGAGTAAGAGGATCTCATTGTAATTGGTGTATCTGCTTGGTGTCGAAGCAAGTGTCTGTAGTAGTTGTCGATGGAGTCTGATGTGGACTTAGTTTGGTGTCCTTGGTGTTGGCGCTTTGTGTGGTGGAGTTAGCCATCGTGTGTGGAGCTCGTGGGTAGCTTCGGTGTGCTTGGGTGATCAAGCTTGGTGTCATTGCTGTGCGTTAGGTGCTGACGTACTTGGTGAAGTACTTCCGAGAAGTGGAGATCGAAGCCTAGACTCAGGGGGAGTTTAGCAAAGGAGGTTTCATTGAAGAGGTCTGTGAAGATTGCAGCTGTAGAAGACAGTGTGCTATGGCGTGTCCGGATGGGATCCGTTGTATTCCTAATCTTTGTAGATTGCCTTAGAAAGAGTGTAGACACTCGGTGTGGTTGTACCATATAGCAATTGTAGGTTGCTCCTTGTTCTAAGTCAATGAAATCTAGACGAGGTCCCGGGAATGTAGGAAACGAACCCCGTTAACAAACTTTGTGTCTATTTACTTTCTGCACTAGTTTCTCTGCCCTCACTATATAAAGAGGTCATGTGCCACTCCCGACGTCGAAGCTTCAACGCGCCGCCCCTAATCGATCAGGTTCCATCTCTCTCTTTTGAATCTTCCCTCGCGACTTTTAATTATGTCTATGATGCCTTCGTTGGATCTATTTGGTAGACGTGTGGTTGCAGAGTTGCAGAAACTGGGTATAGAGTGATTATCATCTTTTAAGTTGTAGGCATGGATCTGTATGATGTGTATATGAAATTCATTTGTATAGTTGAGATGACGAGCTTTTATTGAAAGTGCAGGTTTTTCGCTTGATGTGCCAGTCGTGGATGTTAGATGTGAGTTGTTAGATGTGAGCAGTAGGAGGCACATATCCAGCAGACGAGTGTTTGTAGAGGTATTGGGAATAAAAACAAATACGAGCATTTCTTTCTCTCTACTCGACTTTAAGAATAGCTTCAGCAGGTTAGTTTGATGAGTTGATTTTTAATTTTTTAGTTCAGAGGATATATTAGCTTCTTTGAGATAGTTTTTAGAAGTATTAGTTTATCACTATGATTTGTATTGTACATTTTCTTTTCTCCCCAGGAGTCTTTCGTTTCTCTTGTGTATGGTCTAAGGAACAGAGTGCAGATCGACCAACCTTCTGGATTCCAACAATGTCTGATTGAAAGCGGTTAACAATGAGTCTATGACCTATGCGGAGAAACAAAATAGTTAAATAGACTATGAAAAACTTTGCTTTCAATTAATGAGAAGGAACAGTTGAAGATGAATAATGGTAAATGCCTCAACTGGTCTATACAAAAGATGCACTCGGCATGAAGAATAGACTTCAAATTAAGCGTAACTGAGCAAAGGTATGCTTAACTTTCCTGTTTCACAATATTAGTTGTCTTCAATTAGTAACATGGAGCAGGGACCAGTCACAAAATATCATTCTAAAATGTTTGATATCCCATTGTGTTGTGGACTTTTCAAGTTATTAGCTATTACTTATTCATCACCAACCTCGAGCTGCGTGCATTTTATTTATCATGACTGTTTTTTTTTTTTTGACGACAAACGGCTATTCTATTACTCAAACTTGAGGTGGTCTGGGTAACCAGACCGAATAGAACACAACCAATAAAAAAACTCCCTATGGAAGGATCTAGCCGTCTTAGCTAAAAAATCTGAGAACTGATTGCGCGCTCGAGGAACATAGGAGATATTGAAGTCGGGGAAGCATATTAGTAATGTTTTTATCCTCTCCAATTCCGTGGCAAAGCTTGGCCAAGCATGAGGCTCCTTAATCATGGCAATCAAGTCCTTGCAGTCTGTTCCAAAGCTCTGGCATGTCGAGTGTTGTAGCATATCTCCATTGCCCATCTCAATGCTTCAAGTTCCGAGTGCAAAGCTGATTCCTGTCTAGAGAGATTTCGTGCTCCCATGAGTTGATTCTTCCCGCCACTATCCATCCAAACCTATCCACATCCACTATACTGAACGTTGGCTGTCCAGGACCCATCTAGCAAACATATGTTACCCAAGCTTATGACTTGTGTTTCTTCGACATTGTTTTCCCTGTATCAATGATGGTATCACCTCATTTGCATCATACCAGGCCTGACATTCACTCTCAGCATAACGTACGAGTTCTACTGGATCTCTATCTATCCCCCTGAAGAGTTTGTCGTTCTTAGCCTTCTAGATATACCAGATTATCCAAGGATAAGAATCTCTATCCTGTTCAGGTACCATTATACCATTCTTCCTCTAGAAAAGATAGTCCATTTTTATCATGACTGTTCTTGGGTTGAACAATGGTAAATCTTATAGATTTGTTTTTAATGGATTTAGATATCAAAGTTTTTTGAGGGTTTTTTTAATAATTTTGGTGGGATATTAGGATTTACCGTAGTGGGCTATGTCTTTGTCTCAATAATGTGATCAGACATGTGAATTTATTATGTCTGAAACTTTACCATGATAGATAAAGATAGTGTGAAACTCTTTTGTAGATGTTACAAAAATTCTTACGACTGTTGTTCGATAGATTTTTGCAGATCATCATCGTTCGTCAGATCTATGTTTCCGAAATTCAGGTATAAGTTTGATTCTCCTCTTTGAACTGGTGGTATACTCGATGGTGTTCATGTGAAGTATGTTGCTTTCTCACGTGAGGTAAAACCTAATTGTCTCAGCTCAACCTATTTTAAAGCTTCCCATTTTTTCCTGAAGTCTTGGAATTTGTAATTGCATATAAACAATCTAAACGCAGAGCTTCCAGAAGTTATCAAAGAGTCAGATTTTAACTATGAGATGTCAAGCATGTGATTCCACAAAGGTGAGTGAACATTTTTTTTTGGAGGGAGCGGAGTGATTAATAATGTGGTTAGACTTTAATTCAATCAGGGTGCTTAATGTGTATGCATTTGGAGGGAGCGGAGTGATTAATAATGTGGTTAGACTTTCATCTTCATGTATTTTGCATTTTCTTCCGACTTTCTAAATCCTCAATTTTTTAATGTCTTCGTTCAGAATCATTCCAACCAGCGGTTCAGGAACTTCAGCTTATGTACGCCAAAGAAGATTGTTTCTTTTGAATGTATAATTATGTACAAATTGTAAGATTGTAAACAGCTTACTGGATCTTACTTAGTGTAAAAATTTTGGTTCCAAAAAAAGTTGTATCTTCTCCATCGTCCATCCCTTCGTTAAATCTTTCTTTATGTAACATTTAGGTAAACCCAAATTTTCATCCATCAGTACCATCATCTTGCTCGCTAGCTTCCTCACGTCTCCTATGAATTCTCCCACTGCCTCTTTGTTTTTGAGAAAAGTTGTGAATTTTGAAAGTGGATTTGGGTGGTTTGAGATTTAAGGTAAGAGACATATTGTTTGTTTACTTGAACCCAAAAGTGTTGGATGGTCATTTGTGTCACAGAGTCAATGTTCTAATTTTAAAATTGTCTAAGATCCAAACCTGAAAAATAAAAAATTTCAACATTTGTTTGATTTATCAACAAGCTATGAAGTTTATACATCTAAAAGCATTACTGAAGAATAATCATTAAATCTAAAATTTTCAAATAATAGAAACATGATAAGTTTTTAATTATAAACTTCTCAAAAGAATAATTGTACTGTTAAAAGCATAAATACTTAATTCATATATTTTATGATGCAAATAAAGAAAGAAAACAAGAAAAATACATATTTTAAATTTCCAAAAGATTTGAGTCTATGCTTGAGAAACAACATGTTGGTGTATATCATATTTTCCAGTTAACAACTATAGTATCTATGCAAACTTTCCAAAACTATAAAACTTATCGACTTTTCATGTAATCATTTGTTTATGTTTTAATTGTTTCAATTTGAAAGGAAAAAAATATAGTATCTATGTTTTGGTTTTAATTATAGTATCTCATATAGAGAAAAATGTGTATATTGTCCAGAACATAGTTGTGTAGAAATTAAAAGGAAAAAGATGAAGAAAGCTTCAAAAAATTTCTGAATATAAAAGAATAGTTAAATCATAACTAAGTTTCAGTTAACATTTTATTGTTAGACTCCTTAGTACTTAATATCCCAAATTTACTTCTTATATTAACAATCAATCTTGAATTTATATATATCTAAATTCTTCGTATAATTTACTCTAAATGTATATATATAGTTCATATACATTATATATTTAAATATAAATTAATTAATGGTTTTAATTAAGTATTTTACTCTTTTTAAAGGATGGAGAGGCATGCCACGTATTTTAAAATAAATATCTAATTATTTATATATAGCTCTTAAATATTGAAAATATAATAAACATATATACATTACAGAACAACCAAGCAAATTTATTGAGGGAACTATAAGTATAAATAATAAAAAAAATATAAAGTTGTGGTGATGACAAACACTATTCCTACAATATATAAAGGTCAAAAATAAATACAAAATTGAATGATGTCTTTTTTTTTGTCAACTAATTGAATGATGTCTAATACCTACCGATTAAAAAGATAATTCTTCTCTCGTGATACATGGAAACAGAAACAGGTACGTGAAAGCGAAAGCGTATGAAAACGTAACTTAAAAGTGAGATTTTCAAAAAAATAGGAAAAGATATGTGTTGGAAGTGTAAATCCATATATATATATATGATAATTTTATAAAAATTTAGGACTAAAAATTATATCATTTAAATTAAAGTATTTATTCATTTATAATAATTTGAATTGATTTCATGTCAAAACTGTAAAAATACACATAAATTAAGTTTAAAAGAAATTAATATATTAATTATTTTTATAGTTAATAAATAATTAACAAAATGTATTTGAAAATATGATATATATTTTCATAAAACCATCAATGCATGAAGATAATTTATAGTATTAGTTTTAATATTTGTATATTTCTATTCTCTCTGTTCCATCTATTATATTAAAACAGAAGTCGTGACTTCTAATTTATGTGTGATTTTTTTAAAAAATGGACTACTTACTAGACTTGGTCACACGGCATTTTTATCTATTATTGATCTTCATATTAAATAATATCATTTAATATCTTCATTTTTATTTAAGATAAAAATAAATATTAATTTATAAAAAATTAACTTATCTTAAAATTTTATATATACAATGATCTATTATATAAACTGAATAAACAAAACAAATTACTAAAAGAAATCTAGCTTTTTGAATTACGGTTCGGGATTATAGTAAATTAAATACAAAATAATTCTGAAGTATGCCATTTTTAACAAATCTAACATTTTAATTAAAATTACTATATTGAACTAAATATGATAAAATATTTTAAATTGATAAGTTAGTATATTTTATTTTCATAAATATAAAACTTTTATTCTAAAAATATAATATGTTGGTAGAATGGTTTAACATTAATAAACTGGATTTATTTTTAGCAGTATTTTCTATGTTTATTCATTTTACACGATATAATTATATTTACAAAAGTGAAATATATGTTAATTTTTGTACATATAGTATATAGTCTGTTAATGTTAAGCCGCTTTGTCATCATATTATATTTTTAAGATAAATATTTTATCAGTTTAATATAATTTATCATATTAAGTTCAATATGATAAAAAAATTAACCTGACTGATTGTGATTATATTATCGATAAAAATAAGATATAATATTTTATTTTTCATTTTATAAAAGACAACTGAATATATTAATTTATAATAATATTTGAAAACTAATTTCGGAATTAGTTAAAAAGTTATATATAATTTTGAAAATTAAGATCTTGATAAGATCTTTTAATAGATTTTCGAAATTTAAAATATATATATATAATATAAATTTAAAATGAAAAGATATCAAAAGATATTATGATTAAAATTTAGAATATGTGTATATTAACCAATCCTGATTTTTAGGATTAATAGATTAGAAACAATATATTAATGAACAATATATTTAGTAATCAATGAATGGTAAGTCATTTCTAGTTAAGGATCTATTTTTTAAAATATCACACATGAATCAAAGTTATGACTTCTGTTTTAATATAATAGATACACTAGATCATGACCCGCGCACCTGCGCGGATTTATCTTTTGATTCACATACTTTATATACATGTTGTATATTATTTAAGATTTATAATATAAAAAAAGTTAGAATGATCCGGAACCAAAAAAAATCGACCCGGACAAAAAAAAAAATCAAATACCTACTTAGATCCAAATGTTGAGAACTCGAAGAACTCATACCTGAAATGAACAGATTTATACCCGACCCAGTGAGCTAAATTTCAAACATAATATCTTTTGTTATATTTTTAATTCATTTTTTTTGGGTTGGTGAGATTTACTATTTATTCGGAAGATTTTTGGCTAAATTAATGGTATACATTCATAGGTTTCTTTTTTTCTGAACAGGAAAAAAAATAAATTTATCTTATATAACAAATTGCTGCTATAAATAATTTTTATAAAAACTAATTTGTAACAGTAATATCATTTTTGTTATAAATTAGTATATCATGGTTTATAGGTTCAAAGTATATAGTTAGTCGTCTTCATAGTATTGCTAATATTGATAGATGCAAGTTAATGAATACAGATAATATATTGTATTATTAGTAATCTGTCGTATAGTATTATATGTTAGTAGATGTATTATTAATAATCTATCTTATAATATAATATGCTAGCGGATGTATCTAGCTTATAGTAAAATATATGCAATATAAAGAAACATGCGTAGTTGATATAATAATAAGGTAAGAAGTGAAAAACTATGGTAATGGTTGATATTAATTATTTAAAAAAGACATGTCTAATAATAAGTAGATTAATATAACATTAATTACATAAGGTCCAACTTTAAAATCCACCTAGAAGAAGTTGTAATGTTTCTATTTTAATAAGATAGATGTATAAAAAGTTAACTTTTCTTAAACTCTTACATATACAATAATTTATTATATAAACTGAATAAACAAAACAAATTTTTAAAAGAAATCTAGCACTTTGAATTACGGATCGGGATCATAATAAATTAAATATAAAATACATACATAATAAGAAGCAACATATATATATATATATACATATATATATATATATATATATATATATTTATGTGATCATTTGAAATAGTTAGTTAATTAACAGCATGAAAACTATAAAATTATTGTAGTTGAAATAGTGATTTAAACATTTATATATATGAATAATCTAAAATATATACTAATTAAATAACTGAATAAATATATAAATATGAAAAATATCCGCACGGTTGTGCGGGTCAAAATCTAGTTACTATTAAGATTGTAGCTGTAAGTTTTTTCTAAAAAGCATGATTGGTTAGTATTAACATTATGTATTTATACTAAAATTAAACTCTATTATATTAAAATTAAAACTAGAACTAAATAATAATATTTTAAAATTAAAATTTATAAGTTAATTAGTTATTTTAAAAATTATAAGATGATTATGATATAAATTAGTACATGTAATTTTATTTGTATATGTATGTGAAACATTTATATATATATATATGTATGTATATTCATAGTATTTGTAATATTTTGTGGATTATGTATGCAAGAAATATATCATTATATTTATATTAATGAAATATATTACTATATAGGAAAGCAAGCGTACATGGATTGATATAAAGGAGAGAAAATATTTTCAAAAGCAGTTGAAAGAGCACTCTAGGAATTTAGCTCTCCACAGCCATAAAATAAAATAAAAGATAGATATGGCTGTGAGACTAAAAAATTGATCAAAGCTTTGATTGATTTCACTCGAGTGCCGTGGAGAAGATTAAAGCTGTGTACAGCACTCACAGACTAAACCAATCACCCTCCAAATTTATGATTAATCATGATTTTAATTGTTTGTACGTTGTGTTGGTTTTAGATTTTGAAACAAACGCTAGATTTGTGGAATATTAAAGATACATATGTTGAATATATTAGTTATGAAACCGTTTATATGTAACTAGATTCTTTCTCCGCGCTACGCGCAAAAAAGTGTGTTGATAGTTTATTTTTCGATCATATGTTTTAATGTTTGTGTTTAGAATGAGAGTGATGTATTTCTCAAAGCAATAAGAAAGTCGGTGAATTATTTAGGGGTGCTCAATCCGATAAAAACAAACTAATTATAATCGAATCTAGCCGAGATTAAAAAGTAATTTTAGTTTGGGAATCTATAATATACCGAATATATGTGATTTTTAAGAAACCGCGTTATCCAGAATATTCCGAATAAACGTGGTTTGCTCAGTTTTCTTATAATGATTATTTAAATATTTTGTTTATCCAAAACCTGAGTCATCTGCATTTGTTAAATGGAACACACTTATTTACATAGTTAGATGTTTATATACTTTGACCGAAGATATTTTCAAACCCTTAAATGTTTTTTCCTGATGTCTCATTCGACATAGGAATATCCTTCGTGCAGGCGCCTGGACCAGGGTACGAACTCTCCCTCCAACATATTTTTAATTTTCGGCCATTTTCCGTTTTGGCAGATTTAAATTTTGAAATTTGGTTTTACTAAATTTATGATTTTTTAAACATATAGTTTCATTTTCATAAATCATTAATTTATATACATACTATTCATATAAGTAAAAATAAAACATTGTTTTATTTGTTTTATATTGAAAATGTAACACATCATTGTTTTTAACACTTCTACAAATTTTGATAATATTTAATAATATTAAGTTAAATTAAAATTACATCAATGAAATTTAGTTAATGTATAAAAGGTAAAAAACAATTTTTCTTACTTTATACGCAAAACACATATGATAAAACAGAAAATCATAAATGAAACTTATACATATGATAATAGATGTGACTAAAACAATGATCATCCAAATAATTCGTACAGTGAATCTCTATCTCTTGAATAATCTAGGAATATTTGTTTTGGCTTGAAACATACAATAAAAATAACTCTTAGCCCTTTTCCTTAAACCAAAAAATAACTAAATAAGTCTGTACCTCTCGTTACAAACCAGAATCTACTAATGAGTAAAAGCCTCAAACACCACATACTCTTTAGTATATTTGTATCATATGGCTATTTCGATAAATATTTTGAACTTGGTCCTGTAACCAGATTATGAACATTGTAAGACCATTATGAATCTTTAGTATATTTGTATCATCTACGCCACGGTAGCAATGTTCAAAATTGTAGGTTCTACGATTTCATATTCAATTATTGGATTTTTATTTTATAAAATATTTAACAGTTTTGAAATATTTTGAAGTTGTGGTTTGTAGCAGTTTTCAGTCATTGTAAAGTGTTTTAGTGAAGTTTTTAGTTTAAACTTCGATCAGAGTATTTCTTAAATCTTCCAAAATCATTTCTCAAAAAAAAAAAACTCTTCAGGTTCTAAATTATATAGATTCCCCCATGTATTTCTGTTGATATAAAATTGTTATTCGTTTAGTTGTACTTGCATATTGTTAAATATTTGTTATACGATGGAAGTGTTTATTAGTAAAGTTTCACTTAACATTGGGTGTTACGACATTACTGTTTATTATTCCATTCCTCTATTGAGTGATTGATTATCAATGTAGACTATAAATTTTTTTCATGTGAAAATAAGAGAGCATTTGGATCTCTACCGGAAAAAATATTTTTTTAGGCTGTTGCAGTTTGTATTTGCAACCCGAAAAAAGAAGAGAATCAGAAGATGTCCAAGTGTTTTATCAGTAAAAGTTGACATGGAGAGGCTAGGTGTTCACCATCACACATTTGCAAAATATACGCAAAAGACACAACACCATTCTCAATGGCACATGTGATTGAGAACAACTTACACTATCACCCCATATACAATTGAATTCCAGAGATCATCTAGATGATAAAAAGTTTTAGGTAAGTTATAGAACTATAAAAACTAATCTTGTTGATGTCTACACATGTCTTGAAAACACTAAAAATATCAGAATTAATGAATCTAGAGAGAAAGAGCTAAAAAATACAATTTCAAGGACAATGATTCGGAAAACAAAACAAAAAAATAGAATAAGCAAATTCAGTCAGACCATTAACACCTCGGAACAAAACACAACCTTGAAAAGGAGACATAGTCTCAAAAAAAATATTTTTGAGAATCTAAGTAAGATGATAAACCAAGAAAGGTCTGATTAATATCAAATATGTCCTATGAATGTTGTTGTTGTATCCAAATCTTCCTTTCTTCTCAGTTGACTTGAGGATTTGGAACGAACATGTCAAGCTATCATCAACACTCATCATTGCGCCAGCATTGTCAAACTCACCACAGTAGTTGGGTGCAGAGAATATTGTCACCAGTTGTCTCTTTGCAAAGAACTCATATCCATCTTCTACAACCTGCGATATCAGTTGTAACAAATTAGTTTATTTAAAAACCACATGCCTATGCGTAAGAGTCTACATGCATCCTAGTATTTAGCACTTGCATCACTCATACGATATCAGTTAATGAATATCTATGTAACCCGATTCTTGGCTCAAATCCAGACTAATCTCAAATCAAATCTCTGCAGCAACATGAAAATTACAGTTGGAATTTCCCTAAATAATATAAACTGCAGTGACAATGAGACCAACAAAACCCTGAATTCTACAATCGCTTATGATACAGTGACATCTTTAATTTAATTCTACAAAATTCATTTGAAATAAAAATAAAATCTTTTAAAAAATGCTACCAATACATGTCGGAGAAGGTTACACTCAGTCTTCTTCTTCTGCAGAAGATTCCTTTAACTTCTCAACTTCGGACCTCTCATTTTCTGAGGTTGCGGTGTCCTCCATCTTCTCATCATCGGGCTCTCTCTGGTCTGACACTTGAGAATCTGATGATGTATGGGTGTGGCTCGTTGGTGCTGGAGGAGGATCCGAGTCCGACACATGGGTGGTCTGACTCATTTCAGACTGCCCCGCACCAACGGGACTGCTCTGAGACTGACTCGTATCTGACCGGCCAGTACCAATAGGACTGTTTTGAGAGACCACCTGACTGATTTCCTGATTATGATCTGTTCAATGGTACAGAGACTTGCTGAGACTGGCTCGTTTGCTCTTGTGACTCGCTTGCTTGCTGTTCTCCCTGACTCTCTTGTGTCTCCCTCGCTTGCATCTGACTCTCTTGTGTTTCACTCGCTTGCACCTGACTCCCTCTTGATCATCCACCAGAATCTCAAGTTATTACTATAAGCTTCTGAACATATTCTTTAATTACACGTCCAGATAGAGAACTGATAATATACTGAAGAATCAACCGTCCAAACATCAAGACACATAACTCAATACTCTAAAAGTTTGTGTCTTTGCCACTTAAAACCATTTCCAGGTACTTCAATGAAACACCAAAGTCTACTGAGTACCTAACAAACCTTAGCACATGAAACAGTGATTGAATCTGATTCTAAAGATGTCCAGATCTTCGAAACCCAATAAATCCAAAAAGCTAAACTGAAAAACTACAAAGATTGAAACTTTACTTTGGCGGTAGCAGCGAGTCACCTAGAGAGAGAAACCCAGAAAGAGTTATACTTCTTATCCATTGACCCTTTGTGCTAAACCTTAGTAAAGCTCTCGTTCCATTCATTCGTTACCTAACTCGGACTATCTCTGTGAACATATTGATTTAACAGCCTCTGTTTTTCTCGTAAACGCTTCTTATCTGCAACTTGACCAGTCTCTCTCTCTCTCTGTTTGTTCGACCTCTTACACGTTCTCTGTTGAAGAACAAACAAAAAGTGAGAAATTTTGAAACTTTAAGATACAAAATTTTCCAAATTCAACAAAGATGCACAAAAGCTCAATAATAAGTTTTATAGATATATAGACATAGGAGAGATATAAATTGTGGGAAAAACCTGAGGAATCTGGATCATTGTTTTTTTTTCAATAAAGCTCTCTGACGGTGGATGAGTTCCTTTTCAAGTGTTTCCATTGTCTTAAGCTTTTGTTTTACCTCTGCAACTCAAACTGCGAGCACATAGAGATGTTCAGATATCAAACAGGAACTTACACTACGCTTTCAAATTGGAAAGAGAAGTAATATCCTACATATCTCTAAAGAGAAGTAATATCCTACATATCTCTAATTTGAAACACCTCGAGTGTTCTGCTGCAAGTTGGAAAAAAAATCAAATAAGGTTGGAGAATTGTGCAGCAGAACACTCGAGGTGTTTCAAATTAGAGATATAATAGATATAGACTTAGTTTAAACAAACAACTAAGCCTGAATCTTTAAAACCTATATGAGAAGATGTTATAAGTCAACCAAATCAGATTGCAGTGAAAATAATAGATTTAGTTATTGAATTCTAGAAAGTACGGGTAAAGAGCTTATGTAGTTGTTTCACAATCATTAGACAAACGCTAAGAAACAAAACTAGAACTTTATGATAATATCAGTTTTAAGGAATTAGACCTGCAATACAGATCCAAGCTTTGTGTTAGGCATATACAAATTATAAGTAAAATTATAAATTTATTATATAAAATATCTTTCAACCGAAAATAATTCCGCGCTTTAAAAGCACGTGTCAAAATCTAGTTAAGATTATTAACCCATTTGGCTTTGCTAGCAAGCAATTATTTTTTGAACGGTAAATAAAATTGCATGCTTATTAACCCACTTTAATTACAGCAAATATGATATATTTTATATTTCAATCTAATGATTTTAAGTTTGAAATTCTTAGTTCATAACTTATGCAATAATATCATGCATATACATACATACACTTCAACATTTTTTATAAAGCAAAGACATACGACGGAAATTTAGATAATGAGCATCATATCGGGTTCAGTCTCGACGGCACCGATGGATGGTGGTACATCCACGTCTATACTCGTTGGCAGGGACAGGTTTCTTATGGTGGGAGCCTGGAGGATTGCATCCCGGAGGAGGATTAGGACCCATGCACGGGTTAAGCGCACCAAAATCTATGTACTTCACACCCTCCACTGGTATAGCTACAACGGCGGCACAAATCACTAGCAAGCATATCACCGATCTCTTCATTTTTAGAAAAGAAAAATTGTGATACTATTGTCAATGTTTCTTCTTACTACTTTTGTTTGTTGTGAAAATGGGGAATTGTGAAATAGATATTTATACGAAAAATGGTTAGAATATTCATTACATATTGCTAAATTAAGGATGTAAAATTAAGACTCTTTCAGTTATTTTATCAGTTTTTATGTTATATTTGGGTAAGAGTGCTGTTTTGTTGTCTAAATTGTTTACGGCAGTTTAAACTGAATTATCTATACGCAGAAAAAATTGCTTAAAACTAATAAACAGAAACTCGAACTGATAACTAGAGGAACAAAATAGCTTTAAACAGAATAATAAACACAATCTTATATAATAAAGTTGAGTTTTTTTTTCTTTGGAGAGAAAATGCCATGTGGCATTCTCCTTTTAATAATTAAAATATTTTCTCAACTTTATTTAATGTGTTTTGGTATTAATTGTTATTAGATGTTAGTTTATTTTTGTTATTGACAATTTATTACAATGATGTTTTAATTTTATGTCTTGATTTTCTTTAGATTTCATAACTCTTATGTTACATATTTTTTTAAATACTTTTAAACTATTTCTTAATATTTTGTATGTCAAATAAAAATACAAAAATGGAAATTAAAGTTAAGTATTTTCAAAAAAATTAAACTATTATATAATAAAGTTGAGTTTTTTTGCTCCTTGGGGGGGGGGGAAATGTCATGTGGCATTCTCTTTTTAATAATTAAAATCTTTTCTCAACTTTATTTAATGTGTTTTGGTGTTAATTGTTATTAGATGTTAGTTTATTTTTGTAATTGACAATTTATTACAATGATGTTTTAATTTTATGTCTTGATTTTCTTTAGATTTCATAACTCTTATGTTACATATTTTTTAAATACTTTTAAACTATTTCTTAATATTTTGTATGTCAAATAAAAATACAAAAATGGAAATTAAAGTTAAGTATTTTCAAAAAAAATTAAACATAAAATAGATACATATCCAAACTATTACTTTATGTTTGAAAACATTTAAAATATTAACTTTAGTATTTATATATTTATTTTCATAGCTAATATATTATCTTATAATAAAACTAATTCATTTACTAAACCGCGGTTCACCCACGGTTGATCCAGAGACCCGGTAAATCGTCCGGTTCAGTGTCCGGGTCGGGTGTCAAAACATTGATTTACAGGATTTCTTTATATTTGATGTTGACGATGGAAAATGGAGCCTCTACGATTCTTCTTCTTTAACGCAATTGACGTAACCCTCATATAATCAATCTAGAAATTCCACTCATCTCACTCTAATAATGTTTAGTAATTGATGGCGATTCAAGTCTAAAAGACTAACATTTGATCTATTGGTATTGGCACATAAACTCTATGGTATCTTTCCATGTTACACTATGCAAGAAAACCAATAACTTTCCTGATGCATGCTATCCGTGTTTACATTTTAAAAACCGTGAACATGATTAATATACTCTTAAAACTTAACTAAATAAAAAAAGAATCATTACTTCCAATCTGAGAGAAATTTAAAAACGTTGTCTGGTTGCTAAAGTTATTTAAAATTGATGTAAACCACACATCACCCTCACCATTAATCCTTTGCACCACACTAACTATTTATTGTCAAAACCATTACTAAATGCAACAAGTCAGCATGTTCGAATGTCACAGATAGTTAGAAATTGTCTTTCTCATGATCGTTATAGATGCTAACATCTCATTTACTAATTAACAAATTGGTTTTTTACTAGGGAAATTTGGTGAAATTGTTCCATTCCGGTTAAAATAGAAGTTGTCCATTAAATAGAGAAGTTTAGGAACCATTTATAGTTTTTAGCTAAAAAACATATTTAGATTCATATTAAGATTCGTTGATATTTCTAAATAAGGGTGGACAAATAAGAATTTCGTTATGAACACACACAAAATCTTCCATTATAACAAAACTAATATAGAAAATAATTTTATGTTTCTTATTTTAAGATACTTTTTTTGAGAGACCTTGAAACTAAAGTAACACATACAACTCGCACTCTATATTTTAAAAGTCAACATTGTAATTTTAAAAATATATATTAGATACTCACCAATTATTTTATCAAAATTGACACTTTACCCTTATTTTTTATAAAATTTATAAAATTTGAAACGTATTCCATCTTTCTATTATTTGAACTAAATATATTAGTAAAAGTTTTATAGTTCATATATAGTTATTTTAATAATTAATAATATATATATGTTCTCTATATAAAACATCAACTTTGTTTTATGTTTAAATTTCAACTAAATTAATTTTGTTATGACTATAGGCTTTTTATTCTATTTTTATTAAATCGATTAGTAACAACCACTTATGCTATTCCACTTTGAATTAAACAATTTCAAACAAAGTAATGCACTACGGTCACTAACCAATGTAAAAAAAGATCAGAAAATATCATTTTTAATATATTTTTATTTTCATATTTAACATATTTTATTTGTTAAGACCATATAATAATTTATAAATTTATGTAAAAGTATAACATACGAATCCGGCGCGTAGCGCCGGACTATCACTAGTAATTAATAAGAAGTACGAGGAATGAAAAAAAATTCTAAAGAAAAATACATAAAATATAATAAATATTTATGATGAATAGTAATATCATGATACTAATTATATTTCACAGGGTTTTGCAATCTTACTAGTTACTATTAATGCCATTTCCTCTATTTCTGGTATTGTTTTGGTAGAAATTGTTCTCCTCCACATCAAAATTATGACCAGTTTAGCGCTTTCAGGTTGTTACTAAATAACTCGTAAGTCCTTGCTGTTGGGTTTGTTTACTGTTGGGTTTGTGAAAACCCATGTCCAACTCTATATTATCCGATTAGTACGATATTATCCACTTTTGATTTTAAAGACAAGTCTTTATGGATTTACTTTTGGTTTATTTCCCAAAAAATCTTGTATTAGTTAGATTTGGACATGCCTTTATATATTAGACTCTCCTTTGTCTAACTTCTAAAATGAGACTTAGATTGACATTTCTCATTCTCCTCCTCAAACTAAGAACCGCATACATCTCGTTCCTTTGAAAATGTTCTCTAACAATATCACATGTTCTGTGAGGGTATTTTGGTCTTTTTGCAAATCTTTGTCAAACCACTTTGATACCAATTGTTGGGTTTGTGAAGTCAATGATCAATTATATATTGTTCGATTAGTACAATACTATCCATTTTGGACCTTAAAGACAAGCTCCATGGATTTACTTTTGGTTTCCTTCTGAAAATGCCTCGTACTAATTAGAGTTGGACATCTCTTTATATATTAGACTCTCATTTGTCTAACTTCCAATGTGGGACTTAGATTAACATCTCTCACTTGCTTCTTGGTCTGATTGTACCTTCATCCTTTGATCAGACCTTGAACTTGAAAATAGCAAGGACTTTCCCGATCAAGGTCTTCCTCTCTGCGTTTTCAGACAGTCATTGGCAAGCATATCGCCAATGGCTTCATCTTTATATATATATAATCGATATCTTCATTTCTTTTTTTATTTGTTGTGAAAATGAAGAAAAGTGTATAACTATATACTCCCTCCATTTCTATTTAATTGTCGTTGTAGGGATAAAAAATTGTTTCAAAATAAGTGTCGTTTTAGAGTTTCAATGCAAAATTTATTAAAAATATTCTCCATTTTATTTTTCTATTGGTTGAAATATGGTTAGGTGTATAGGTAATTTTGTTTTTATTTTGGAAATATACAAAATCATATGTTTTCTTAATTCGTGTGCATAAATCTAGAACGATAAATAAAATGAAACGGATGGAGTATAAAAAAATGTTAGAACATCCACTAGTCTGAACTTATTTAAGGATGTATAAAGGGCTTTCTTAGATGTTTTATTGAGTTGTTTTTTTTCATTCTATATTATGATATTCAAATGAAGAGCAAAGCTGATGCTGAAGATTTCTGTTTGATTCCTGTAAATTGTTACAACCATTTCAAAGTGGAAATGACAATATAATCTAAAATTTGTTACATTTATACAGTAACACATCATTTAGCCAATTACAAAAGTAGTGCTGTGATTCTTATTGCTTCAAAAGGCTGGCAATGCTGTACGGACTACCTAGAGGTCCATCAAACGAGCTTCTAGCCATCATCATATTAGTGGCTTCGGAGCTATGAATATCATCCCAAAAGACATATTCACTCCGGTTTGCACAAACTGGTTTGTTTGGTGCGCAAAGTTCTTCCCCTGGCGATAATGTACAACAAGCCTTGTGTCTAACCTTAAATCCTACAACATTATGACATCAAAGTAAATCCAACTTTCAATTTTACATAAAAATAATAATTTCTTGTTTTTGGAATCTAAAAAACTCCCTTTATGATTGACAACTTTTTTTTCTATGATTTACACAATACTAATTAAACCAGAGATTTAATCAGCGTGTGGCACTAAGAATGCACTTGTAATGTTTATAAAACCTCAAGTTTGATAAGAATCCTACAAGTTTAACTAGGAAAATATAGCTATATTCTCTAAATCTTAGGCAATGTTATTCATATATATGGGATAGAAAATGTAATAAGGCTCGGGTTCAATATAGATTACCTAAAACTTTAAAAGCTAAGGGATCTCCACCAGAGAAAATATCGACATAGGTGAACTTAGCACCATGGACGTTCTTATTGAAATCTTTTACAAGGTCCTCTAGGTTCTTATTGAAGATTGCCACTGCAGTGTTCACCTCTCTCGCACAACCTTTACCGCCACCATGGGACCTAATCATCTTTGGTGTGCAACCAATCTTACTGATTGAGAAAAGTGCCACTTTCCGCGCTCCTAAGTGGTGCAAAGTCTACAAAAAAATTACATATATTCACAAATTGACATGGCTGAAATGTAACTGATACTTACCATATAGCTAGGATAAATGCAATTTATTTTTGAAGTGTTCCACTATACCTTCAAATGAATATGATAGAGTAAGATGAGAGAATGTGCATAATGATTAGGCTTAAAACGGCGACTCGTGTTGTATGGTTTTGACATGAAGTAGTTGTTGATGTAATCGTTGCTTCCGATGCTGATTGCATAGAGGCATTGTCCGAGTCTATGTACTGGTACATTCACTTTCTTTATCGCCTTCTTGTGGTTTAGTATTTGGTTGCTTAGACTTATTCGACCACCCTAAAATCGTGAGAAACTAATATTATATATCCAAGACATTATTTTTATTCAAAGTTATGCTGATTTTTCATTTAGAAAAGGGTTCTTCTTTTTGTTTGTTGTTGTTATTGTTGTCATATAGTAATTAACTAAAGTATCAATGGATCATATAATTTTGACTGAAATTTATAATAAGGAATTTTAATGTGAGATCTGATTACCATAATTTTTATTTCTCATTTTATATGGAATTGCCATTTTTATTTATATATAAATTTATCATTATCAAGTTCTTACTTCGTACCAGATGTTCGCTAGTTTCTTCACGGAGTCCTCCTGCACCAGAAGCATAGTTCATCCCGATGTGAGCTCGTTCTGGTGATGCTCCGGCGAATGGAGGAATGAAATCCTGAAAACCCGAGAGTTCACCTTTTAAGAAAAAAAGATCATGTTTACATATACAAACAAATATGTATATGTGTATATATATATATATATATATTATATACATACTACAAAGAAGGTAAGTAGGCATGGGTATAAGCATCTATAAAGAAAAAGGGGATACTATTATAGTTACTATATGATGGCAACAACAACAACAACAACAACAATAAAAACAAAAGGAAGCCATTTATAGTGATATTAGTGTAAATGTTTTGCCAAATAAATGTTAGTTTAAAAAAGTAATTATTAACTAACTAAATCGCTATTTATTCATTTGTTCATGATTTCTTTTTCTAAACTATCAAATAAAATGTTGAAGAATACAAACGCTAAGTTACGCAATCTAAGATCATATATAGACTAACCGATAAAATCTGTAATAGTGCGGCCATTGGTGAACCGGCCAGTCGGGCCTTTGGCAAAGTCAATACCATAAGGTAAAAAGTTAACTTTTGCCTTAGTTTGCAAGTTATTGTTGTTGCCACTATCGAAAACTGAATCTCCGAAGATGAAGTAACATGGTACTTGTTGCGTGTAACCCACCGTTGCAGCTGCCAACATGGTAGCAGCAACAACCCAAAATACCTTAGATAATTCTTTTTTAACCATATTTTTGAAATATCAAATCACAGATAACTTAAAAAGAGAAATATTTATTGAAGAGAAAAAGTACGATCGATCTTTCTATATATAGTTATACAAGAGAACCCCAAAGTTGAAGTTTATATGTGAATCTGAGTCTATGAACAATATTGAGGCAATGAGTAAAACATGGGGAAAATACAACAAAAATTAGGGAGAATCACGCTTTCAAAAAAAAAAAATTAGGCAGAGTCTTTTGATTTAGTCAACGTGGCTGGTGATAATGGATTATGCTAATACTACTAATTATGTATTTTTTACATTGATTTGGTTGTTCTATTTCGGTATGGTTATCTAAACCAATCAAATTTAAGTAATAGAAGAACTGTTTGTTGTAAAAAAAAAATCATTAACTAACTGATGATGAGGTAACTAAAATTTTGGGGAATTTTCAAAAATACCACTTTCAAGGTACCATTATTCATCTTTACCACCACTAAAGACACATTTTCAAAAATACCTTATTTATTATAATGGTAAAGACTCTTATATCTTTGTTTTTATATGCTTTTCAAAATTCTAATCCCAAATTCTAAATCCTAAATTTCTAATTCTAAACCCTAAACCCAAAATCTTCAACTCTAAACCCTAAACTCTAAACTATATACCCTAAATTCAATATCCTAAACCCTAAACCCTAAAATCTAAACTATAAACCCTAAATGCTCAACTCTAAACCCTAAATCCTCAACTCTAAACCCTAAACTATATACCTTAAACTCTAAAACATCAAATCTAAACCCTAAATCCTAAACCTTCAAATCTAAACCCTTCATTAAAAGTAGTGGTAAAAGTGGTTAGTGTAAACATGAAAAGTGGTACTATGAAAATGGTATTTTTGGCAATTTCTCTAAAATTTTAGTAGGTTTCAGTATAAATATTAAATAATGAATTCAGATGATAATTTTTAAGAGCTGGTGAAAAAGGGATGTTGTCATATTCAGATGATATATTCTGGTAGGAAAACAAATATAGCAGTTCAAATAATTAAAAATTAGGTGGTTGCCCCCAAATTTGCTGGTACAAATTTTGATATAATATAATATTTTGTGTGTTTTGACCTGCAAGAATATATTTTAATATTTTAAAACCGAAAGTGAATTTTTGGTAGCTAATTTTTAATATATTTTATTTATTAATACTTTTAAAAATTTTAAATAGGATTTATGTAGTATTTTAGTTAATTTTTTTTACATTTTTTACAAATCAATATTTCGTTGAATTTTATAACATTATTTTAGAACACATATATATATATATATATAATTTAATTGGTTTGTAGATCAAATTTTCGTCCATAAAAATTATTAAAATCCAAAACATCAACTAATGTGACAAATAGACCCACACTTGTAACTAAAGTATAAATACACACAAAATTATTAAGAAGAAACAAAACAATATATATATGTGAATTCTGTTGATTTAATAAAAAGTTAAGAAAATAAAAAATTTCATAAATTTAGGAATATATTTTTATTCATAATATTCTTTGGATTTTTTTGATTGATGTAATTTTCTGGTTACTTTCTTTTAGATAAAATCAAAAAAAATTATTTTTTGTTTTTTGGATTTTGAAAAAGTTTTTGAAAATGATGAACTTGTAAGAAAATAATATTTTGCGATTGATTCTGATTTGATAACATTTAAAACTTCTTAGAAAGGAAACTATACAATTATAAATAATACATAAAATATTTACAAATTTTAAATTTTATGAATTATTTATGAGAAGTTTTAGAATCCTTATAAATAGTTTCATAAATATTTATAAATAGGTACATAAATCCTAATAAATGGTTTTATAACTCAAGAAAATAATTTGTTATCAATGATCAATAATTTAAAATCTTAAGTTTAAATAATTTTATAAAGATTTTATAAATATTTTGTAAACTCCTATAGATAATTTTATAAAGATTGTTAAAACTTCTGTGATGATTTAAAACCTATTAACTATCATAAACATTTTGTAAACTCCTATAAATAATGAGAAATTCTTCTTTATAAATTGTTTTGTAAATATTTATAACATTTTGTATAGATCTTTATATATTGATTTGTAAGCTCTTATTAATGATATAACAATCATTATTGATGATTTAAAACCTTAAAATGATTACCAAATATTTATATAATTACATACAATTATATATCTGGTATAAATCATTACTAATGAATCAATATAAAAGAATTTAAGTTTTAAATATATATATATATATATATATATATATATATATATATATATATATATATATATATATAATTAATCATCACAGATGATTTTAAACTATTTTAAATAATTAATAAACTCGTTATATGATGCATCAATATTTATTTTAATATTTTTTATTAAAATTATATGTTTTATATATGTATATTATGACTTATATAGAAAAATAAAGTTTTTACGATTGTTTGTAATAGAAAAATAAAGATAGTATATTAGTTTTGCTAACAATTTTTTAACAACATACTTCATATAATTTATAAATAGACTATTAATGAAAAATGGAATGATGAAGTATTATATAGAATTTCCATATTTGATACCATTTAATACTATAAATGATTATGCATAAAAATATGTAAATAGTTTGACAACTAAAATTAATTGATTCTACGATTTTTTTTAGATCTGATTAAAATAAATAAAAATTAAAAATCATCGACAACGAAATTATAAAGATTTTTCTCAGACTGCCTGTATGAGTGACACGACATTATAAGTCAATAAAGTGACTTCTCATTTAATATATAGGAGGATGTAGTGAAAGAAGAGGAGTTCTCCAGCATTGACATACTCATCATTTTTGAGTAAATAAAATTAAATATATGTCCACCTATTAATCATTTAATTCAAAACTATTTGATTATCTATCGAAAATCAGTAAAACGTAAAAACAAAACTCACATTTATTCAAAAAACATCAAATATATAAAAAGACATACGGAAAAGACTACAAGATCAACATAAGATGAAACAAATAAAAAATCATAAAAGAAAAATAAAAAGAATTGATAATCAAAATAGATATATAAAATATCTTATCTATAGTATAAACTGAATTATAACTTATATGCGTCACTAGGATTCTCTCATTCTTGTTATTTATGGATTATATCCCTCTATCAAAGCTGATTGGGTAAGCGAACTTAACCTATAAAAAAAAATTGGTTAAAAAAAAAATCGGCAAAGGAAAAAGAAAATACCTAGCCAACTTTCTCTTATAAAAAGAGAAGAAGTCACTTTAAGAAAAAAGATATTCACAAACACAAGAAGTTAACAAAAAATATTAGAGTATATGTTTGGATAAATTGTCTTATACTTTTTTTCATAGCGAGTTATTACCTTGAACCTTGTGCTCTGCAGAAAATCAGAACCGGAAGATAAAGATTGGCGAATAGGCGAATGATAGGCGATAGCAACGGCGTCTCTGGCTCTAATGAAATCACGACGGAGAAGGGAGATGGTGGCTTTTGCTCTACGGTAATCACGACGGAGAAAGGGAAGGGGGGTTAGCGGGGAACGTCTTGGAAAGTGGAGGTTCTCTGGAAAGGAAAAGCGAAGGTGCTGACATCAGGCTCAGAAGGATCTCCTACCCCGCCGCGCTTGTTAATGGGGCTTCAGTTCTGGACCAAAACCCTAATTTTGTTGTTAAGGACGGAGTTGCAGAGGTTGCGATACCTGAAGAGGTGTTTGCAGATGTCGAGCCTCTCTGGAGGTGTTTTGTTGTTGGATACTTTATGAATGATGCCCCTCACATTGGATCGAACCATGCCACGGTATACAGGATCTGGAACCCACCAGGAAAGAAATCAAAGATAGATGTCCAGTTCATAGGGAAAACTACAGTTCTCTTTAGGATGAAGGATGCGGCAGTGAGGAACCAGATCCTCACCATGAAATTCTGGAATATCTTTGAAGTTCCTCTGATGCTGGGTGAGTGGACTCCGGAAACGTCTAGGTCCCCTCCAGATCTCTCGGCTATGCCGCTTTGGGTCGATTTGTAGAATGTTCCTGGATACCTATTTTCGAAAGAGGGCCTCAAGTTTCTTGCCAAAACTTCTGGTAAGTTCATAAATCTTCACCCAAGCACAGAGCGTTGCATACGAATGGATGCTGCTAGAGTTTTGGTGGAAGTCGACTTAACCGAACCGCTGCCAAGCAAGATCAGTTTCCAGAATCGAGAAGGTCTTCCTGTCGTGGTACCTATCAGTTACCAGTGGCTCCCCCCCCCCCCCAGTGTATTACTTGCTCAAAATGGGGCCACTCTGCAAAGGACTGTCAAGTGCAGAAACCGCATTCTGAAAACCAGGATCTGACACCAGTTGTTACTACTGATCTCGAGACAGGCGAAGTGGAGCTGGAAGTTTTCTCATCTAGAGAAAACACAGAGAAGTCTAGTTTAGAAATTGTAACAAATCTTCTAACTGAGCTTGAGTCAATCTCAGGGAAGGAAAATTTGTCTAGTAAAACCTCACCGGAGGCTGTGCAGGAAAGCAGCGAGCAGATGAAAGTGATAGTAGAGAAGGAAGAATGGACATTTGTAATGTCGAAGACGGGGGGCATGCCGTCACCTGGGAAGAATGTGAAGCCTATTGAAGGTTGCACCTCGCCAAATGGGTTTCAAATATTGCAAGACCTGAGAGAGGAAGGGGAAGTTAATGTGGATGAAGAAGCTGATGAGGAGGAAAACGTTGATGTAGTGAAGTCTGTTAGTGTTCGGGGGGGGGGGGGGGGGGGCAGGAGGACAGGGAGAAGGAACTTAAGAAGCTCTGTCGGAACAGTCTGTTGATGTAGTTTGGACGGATGAAGTGGTGCTCACCCAGAAGCCATCAACTTCTCTTAAAGTCCGTGGTAAAGGGGCTAAGCGCCCAATAGTAAGCTCCAAAGGACTGGTACACGCAGCAGTGCAGCAACTGAAAGGGCAGAAATAAAGCAAGAAAGCTTCCTCCCGGAAGCATTGATGTCATCTATCTTCGCTTGGAACATGCGTGGGTTCAACCAGCCACGCAAACAAAAGGCAGTTAGGTATTGGATCAAAGCTGCTAAGTTATCTTTTGGGTGTTTGATTGAGACTAAAGTGAAGGAAGAAATTTTTTAAAATGTGTTTTGATGCGATGTTTTCTGGGTGGAGTTATGTACACAACTACTCAAATCATCGGTTGGGTCGTATTTGGGTTTGTTGGTCTGATGAAGTTGAGGTATGTCATGTGACCACAAGTATGCAGATGATCACAGTGTGGGTGAAATATAAGGCTACAGGTGATACGTTTCTCTGCTCATTTGTGTATGCTTCCAACTATGCTAATGAGCGAAGGAAGCTCTGGAGGGAAATGGAGCTGATTGGTGCATCAGTGGGGAACAATCCCTGGATCATACAAGGGGATTTTAACGTTTCTTTGTTGATGCAGGAGCACTCCCTTTCCACGGCTACTAGAATGGACATGAATGCGATCAGGGAGTTCAAAAACGCGGTTCAGAAGTGTGACATGATGGACTTAGCGCAAGTTGGCCCCTCATTTACATGGACAAACTGTCATGATGATTATCCCATCAATAAGAAGCTTGACCAGGTGATGATAAATAGTGTCTGGATCAATGAGTTCCCCCGTTCTTTTGTTACTTTTGAGTCAGACGGCGTTTCTGACCACCTGCGGATGCATACTCAGTTACGTGATATCCCTCCGACTAATATGAAGCCGTTTAAGTTTTTCAATCATATCACGGGTCACCCTAAATTTCTTGAGACTATAGAATGGGTTTGGAATAAACACTTTTCCACTCACGCTCGGCTCTTGGGAAATTTCAGGAAAAGTCAAAAGCCCTTAAATCTGATATGCGCAGCCTAAACAGAGATCTATACGGGGACTTACCAGGTCGTGTGAAGCTAGCATATGAGGAGCTCTGTGCTAGGCAAACAGAAGCTATGCAGAACCCGCAAGCATCAAATTTCGAAGATGCATCTGATGCTTGGGAACACTGGCATCACATATCTGGGATTGAAGAGAAGTTTTTCTACCAAAATCTAGAATACAGTGGCTGGGTCTTGGTGATAGGAACTCCAGATTTTTTTTCACAAAGTCACGCAGAGACGTAATATAAGGAATACCATAAAAAGTATTCTCACGGGAGATGGTAGAATCCTCACTACTCCAGCGGATATCAAGATAGAAGCTACTTCTCATTTTGAGACTTTCTTAAACGGCTCTACGACCTCAGAGCAGAGTGTCTCCATAGAAGAACTTACTCAGCTCATTGATCACAGATGTCCAGCAGAGATGGTGACGATGCTGCAAGCGCTAGTCCTGGCTGGGGAAATAAAGGAGGTTATATTCTCAATGCCAGCAAATAAGGCTCCGGGGCCAGACGACTATCCTATGGAATTCTATAAGGCATCATGGCAGGTGGTAGGAAAAGATTTTGTCACGGCTGAGCAATCTTTCTTCATGTTTGGGTTCATGCCTCGCAGTATCAATGCGACATTACTCTCTTTGGTCCCCAAGACTACTGATGCAGAGAAAATGACAGATTTCAGGCCTATTGCGTGCTGCAACGTCATTTATAAAGTGGTTTCTAAGATTATTGCTAGGAGGCTGAAGGCTACACTTCCTGAGACTATTGAATTAAAAAAGTGTGCGTTTGTTGAGGGCAGACTTCTACTGGAAAATGTTCTTCTTGCTACAAAACTTGTCAAAGACTATCACAAGTGCTCGATATCCTATAGATCAGCCATCAAGCTGGACATCTTCTAAGGCATTTGACACTGTTAGTTAGGAGTTTATCGAGAAGACTATGCGTGCAATGGGTTATTCGGATCTTTTTGTTTCTTGGATTATGAGATGCATTGATACTGCAGCTTTCTCAGTCTTTGTAAATGGGGAGCTAGCGGGATTCTTCTCCAGTAGCAGGGTTATAAGGCAAGGTTGCTCGCTATCTCCGTATATATATGTTATTGTCAGCAACGTCTTATCAAAGCTACACAATAAAGAGGCTACTGATGGTCTGTTAGGACACCACCCCCACTGTAAGGAGTTAAATCTGTCGCACTTGAGTTTTGTAGATGATATAGTCGTCTTTACAAATGGCTCTCTAGACTCTCTTAGGAACACTCTCGAGGTGTTTCATAAATTTTCCAGTATGTCGGGACTTGCAATCAATGTCGCAAAGTCAACAGTCTTTGCTGTGGGAAGAGGGAAACAAGCACTTGAAGCTGCAGCGGGGGATTCTGGTCTCTCCATCTCAGCGCTGCCCATCAAGTACCTTGGACTGCCCCTCACCACAAAGCTTATGAACAAAAATGAGTACGACCCCTTGATCACAAAAATCAAGAAGCGGTTTCTATCATGGACAAGCAAGGCGCTGTCCTACGCTGGAAGGTTGCAGCTCATCGAGTCAGTTATAACGAGTATGACAAACTTTTGGTTAGCTGCTTTCTGTCTTCCCCAAGCTTGCATGGATGAGATTGAGAGCATGTGCTCTGCTTTCCTTTGGAGTGGTTCCCCAAACAATACATCTATGTCGAAAGTTGCTTGGGCTGATGTCTGTTGTCCCTTCGCCGAAGGTGGTTTGGGGCTTCGACGTGTTCATGAAGTAGGTACAGTGTTTATTCTGAAGCTCATATGGAGACTTTCTGCTCACTCTCACTCGCTATGGGGACTGTGGGTGAGACAGTACTTGTTGCGGGGGGAGACTGGGATGTGACGGATACAGGTCTTGGTTCTTGGGTATGGCGAAAAATCTTAAGAGTCCGTACGCTTGCAAAGAAATTCATTCGTATGGACATAAAGAATGGCCAAAAAGTGAAGTTCTGGACGGATTTGTGGCTTCCAGCAGAGAGACTGATAGATCTTGCAGGTGAAATTGGAACTCAGACGTTAGGCATAACAAGAAATCTGCAAATCTGTGAAGTTTTTGCTGATGGTGGGTGGAGGTTTCGGATCTGTCGTGACCAGCACATACAGCAACTGGTGGAGATGATTCATCAGTTCCCTTTATCATTGACTGCACATGTCCCTGATGGAGTCTTTTGGAGGAATGGTCCGGGTGACTATGGAGATAAGTTCATAGCTTCGAATACATGGCAACAAATCAGACAGCGCAAAGATGAAGTTCAGTGGAGCAAGATTGTGTGGTTTCCTCAAGGGGTACCTCGTTTCTCATTCATCACTTGGCTAGTTTTCCGTGATAGACTCTCGACAGGCCACCGTACTAGCAGATGGGTCAGCCGCAAGGTTGTCTCTTCTGTGGCGAGTCAGACGAGACGAGGAACCATTTATTCTTTGCTTGTCCGTTTACCTACACACTGTGCTTACAGGTCGTTGGAAACCTCTTTGGTATGGAGCCTGACCCGGACTGGGATATCACTATCTTGCATCTGACCACAGGAACATACGATCAGATCACTTTCATCTTGCTCAGATTGGTTCTACAGGTCACCATATACTACATTTAGAGTGAAAGAAATGATAGAAGGCACAACAATTCTGTAAAGACTGTGGACCAGCTTGGCCGTATCATAGACAAGACCATGAGGACTCGGATAATGTCTACCAAATATTATCAGAAGCCGAAGCTGAAGGGGTTGATGTGTTGTTGTTGGTTTGCAGCTCACATGCCTTAATATTTGTTTTCATTTCCTAGTTTTGATAGCTTGAAGTCCTTTTAGGTTGTATATATACATTCTTTTGCCCTGGTCAATAAATTAAATATTTCATCAAAAAAACAGAATCCGAAGAACCGAACCGAATCCAATAAAAAAGTGATATCAAATTCGATAAAAACTTGTTAAATATTCAAATGGGTTCAAAATTTTGGTATCTAAATAACTAGAAGCGAATACTATCTGAATCGAGATATTTTGTGGTATTCGAATATATCCAAATCAGATTTATATACTTAAATATATTTAGCTATTTTTATATTTAATATCCAAAAATATCTGAAATGTTTGCATATTTTGAAGTTGTTCAAAATATTTGAAAAATATATAGAAATAGTCAAAAATAAATATCTAAAGTAGCTAAATAATACTGAAAACACAAACAATTAAAATATATATTTATTTTCCATCCAAATATTCAATCCAAACCAATTTTTATGTTAGATTTAGGTATTTTAGCATATATTACTCAAATTTATATTTTATACATTAATTTTATATTAGATTTTAAGAAAAATAAAGTATATATAAATTTTAAAATTTTTAAAAGAATTTAAACAGATTATCCGAACCCACAAAGTTCCAAACCGATATTTATAAATAAATGAATAAGGATAAAATCTGTTATCCCGAAAATCCAAAATTTGAATAGACCCGAATCGAATCCAAATGGCTACCAGACCTTCCATCCTAACCGATTATTATTATTTTATTTGTAACTGATCTAGATTTCTCTAGTAAATATTTGTCAAATAATCCACTATATCGAATTCGTATTTTCATCTCAAACACTCTGAATTCAGATTCAACGATTCCTAGTAAATATAACGAATAAAAAATAAACTCATCGAGATAACAATAATCTGAAATGTGAAGTAATATAATATAATCATCATCATAATCTCTTTTTGGTTTATATTTTTTGAGATGTAATTTTTTCCCATCTCCAAAATGAACATGTATAACTGATAAAAAAAATCAAGTACAGCATAACCTCTTTAAATTAATAATCTATAAATTAATATTTCTATAAATTAATATAATTTCATAGTCCCAAATTGAGTTATCGGTTCAATTAATATCTCTATAAATTAATAATCTCTATAAATTAATAAAAAAGTTATAGTTTGGTATAGTCTTAATATTATTAATTTATAGAGGTTTTACTGTACATGAAAATATGAAAGTGTCTTCTTCAAATTTAGTTGTTTTGATTCTTAACGTTTCTGAGACTTCTTACATTTTATTTGACGTTACTATGCGTAAAAATCAGATAAATGACACTGATAAAGACGCAGAAATTAAAATATGTTGTAATCCAAAGTATTAGGGCCATGATGCTATTATTTTGTTTATCTTTGAATCTATAAACGTAACTTATGAAGTGAACACCTATGAATTAAAGTACCACATCACTCAGTTCACTTATGAATATGGTGATAGTTAGACTTAGAGGATATCTACCCACACTTGATAAACGCAAAATTTGTTTTATTCATAACTCATAACCATATTATGTACATATAGAATGATAGAAATATACTAATCGAAAGTAATATACATACAAAGGATAAACAAACTCTCCAAGAAAAATGCCGTTTTAAACATATTCATATACATATATATATAGGCTATAAGATAACATAAGCTAGAACATGTTTTAGTTATGATGAACAAGTGGCGCTACACTTTGTCGTACAGTCAAATGAACATCCTCCGCTTTTGCTAGTGCTTTTGTAACCTTCCTTGTTAACGTTGGTTGATTTGTAGCACGTCTCAGGACACTTCAACTTCTTACCTTTACAAGGTCCTTGCATGCTGCATGTATGTTCCCCACTAATAAAACTTCCAGTTCCGGGAAACTTAGGCATCCCATGAGTCCCATGATGAAACCCATGAAACCCATGAATCCCGTGAACCTTATTAATCCCATGGAACCCGGATTTGGAGAAAAAGTCGTGGAATTCACTATCCCAGAGTTGCCGACTTGCTTGAGATGAAGAGACAAATATGATTAGGAGAAGAAAAGGTAGAAGGATATATTTTTTAGACATTTTGTTGTTGTTGTTGTCCTGTGTGAATTTTGATTGTTGTTGTTGTGAGATTGATGAGGATGATGTTTCGATTTATACAGTTATAGATTAGAAACTGACCAATCATTTTTAAGACTATTTGATGGAAGCGGCAATGAGAAAATTTAGGCAGGCTACAGTTTTTTGGGAAAGTGTCTAGTTTCATATTCTACGGAGCTGATTGGTGGGGGTAGTTTACGCAATTAAGTATTAACAGCACCTCCATTGCTTTTGTTCCTAATGAGTTTCTAGTAATTTAAAAGAAAAAAATAGTAGAAAGACATGAGAGAGTGTGTGGAAGAGTTCTAATTTAAGAACTTTTCATATAAAGTCTAGAACCCAAATAAATTCAATTGCTAATAATCGTAATATTAATCTGTTTTTTTGTTTACAAAACTCTGGTTCTTTGCTGATAAAGCTGCTCTAATACTTTTTTTAAAAAAACACACAAAAGTTCAAAGATTGAAAACAGCAAAATTTAAAATCTAAAACCATGCATGGTGTTTGACCAAAAAGAAAAATGACCATGCATTGTAAAGTATTGTGTATCTATTATGCGGAAGGGGAATTTTCAAAAATACCACTTTCAAGTTACCATTATTCATCTTTACCACCACTAAAGACACATTTTCAAAAATACCTTATTTATTGAAATGGTAAAAACTCTTATATCTTTGTTTTTATATGTTTTTCAAAATTCTAATCCCAAATTCTAAATCCTAAACCTCTAATTCTAAATCCTAAACCCAAAATCTTCAACTCTAAATCCTAAACCCTAAACTATATACCCTGAATCCTTAACTCTAAACCCTAAATCCTCAACTCTAAACCCTAAACTATATACCTTAAACTCTAAAACATCAAATCTAAACCCTAAATCCTAAACCTTCAAATCTAAACCCTTCATTAAAAGTAGTGGTAAAAGTGGTTAGTGTAAACATGAAAAGTGGTACTATGAAAATAGTATTTTTGACAATTTCTCTATGCGGAATCTATATATAAAGTAGATTTTTACTTTTTCTTGTGACATATGGAAGGAGGATTTGATGGCATATGTCTTTTTGTATTTTTTTTTTATATTTTAGATCTTTCTTCTTTTATATTACTATAATTTGGCACAATACTTTGTAATTGTAAATTTTTCTTCTTCGATTGGTCCCAAAATTTCTAATCGTAACTTTAACCTCTATTTCACACAAATAAATTTTAAATACAATTCATCATATCTAATCTTTCTTGCAAAACCCATCATCATATATAAAGTTTGCTTGTCTATTTTAATAATCAATAAAATTAAGATAAATACAGAAATTAGCAAATAATATAAATATATTTTAAATATTTAATTTATTCACAACTAAAAATAACATAATTTTTACTATTTATTATCTTTTACTATTTTCTATTATTTCATTTACAAAATTATATATTTATTTTACTATTAAAAATAAAAAAATAACCAAACTAAGAATAAGAAACTAGAGCATGTTACATAATCTAAACCTAAAACCTCTATAATCATATAGAAAAGCAACATGTCATAGTAATACTAATTAAATAAAGGTTCAGAGCTAATAATAGATCAAAAACGAAGATTAACTTACCTCAAATTATCAAAGTGTTTTGATCCTAAAAAAACAAAAAAAATTAGAGAAGGCAATCCCCTGCATACAAAGGAGCATGACCAATCACCAACACAAAGAACCAAGAAAGCGGATCAAAAGAAGAATATAATCACTGAACCAAAATCACCATGAAGTAGAAAGACACAAGCCTAAATCACTGGAAGCACAACTACCAGCTAAAAGGTAAGAAGCACCTTACAAACTAAACAAACACAGAAAGCAGGAGAAGAAGAGAAACAACCTGAGGAAAGGAGAATGGAAGCCAATCACCAAGAAAAAAAGAGTCCAAGCTTTGAGATCAGAAACAACCTCCCAAGCCCACATAGCATACACGGAGAAAAACAACATCAAAGATGACTAAACTCTGACTCAACCAAAAGAGATGCAGTCCCTACCCGAAATCTAAAGAAGAAGAAATCTAAAGAAGAAGTGGAGCAGTTGACTTGAACAGCCTATAATGTTGTGAGAAACAACCGCACAACTGGAAACTCATAAACCCGATCTAAACAAATATTAGATAATCTCACAGGATAAGAAGGCGAGGAAAAACAAGAGCATAGATTTTAGTCTCTTTTCGGTGATGGTGAGAACTACCACACACTGGAAAGGTAAAAAAGACACATAGATGCTGACGACTCAAGGTCAAAATATGGGGAAAGAACAAAAAAATCTTTTAAAAGAATAATGTTCAAAATTTTGAAAAAAAAAATAAAATACAATTTTGACACTGAAACCGTTAATCTTAGAATCAATTAATGTCAAAATGCAAAGTTGTTTAAATTCAATATGCTTTATATCATAGACTCACTACACCACTAACAAATATTACTATACACACAACAACACATTATCGAAAAACAAACACATAATATTAACATAACACCTATTACTACATAACACAATAAAAATATCAAATAATGCTCTTAACAGATAAAAACGACCACTTAGTTACATCATTCAGAAATCATACTTAACAATGATAAAACTATATTCCGCGCGAAGCATGGACAAATCCCTAGTATGTAATGTAGATAAGTTAAATATGTGAAAGTATGGTCAAGGAGAATTTATATATTTACTAATTATGACCCGTTTTTGAAAGGAAGGACGAATATATTTTTTATTTTTTTATCTTTTAGAAATTTAATTTGTATATTTGTATTTTTAGTCATGTTTATGTTTTAATTTGTATAATATTTCTTTTAAATGATTAATAAGAAATTTTAATTTATTCTATTAAAATAGTTAGACCATATTTATATCAATAAGTTATGGTGTTGTTTTAATAGAATAGATTTGTTTATGTTTATAGTTATTGATTTGAAGTTGTTGTCGATTGTGATGCATCCCAAAAAAACATGTGTTACCCGAATCCTTTGTTTTGTTTTCCTTTCCTTTTCCTCAAGAATGTTAATTATTAACTTTACATGACGCCGACAGCTTTTCAATAGTCTTTGTTGCATCGTCGATTTGTGAATTTTCTTTTTCTTTCTGTGAGTATCATGTTCGTTTCATATTTACTCATCATCATCATAATTCATCAACTTATAGTGACTGTACTATATGAATGAAATAAAAGAAAAATAATTGCCAGTTATAAAACGATACATCAATCACATTCACATGTCTATACTTCTGGACAAAAATAAAATGGGAAAATTGTTTTTTTAGCCCAAAAAAAAACAATAACTATGTCCTTTTAGTCTAATCTCTCTTGCTTTATGTCCTACTAGATTCTGACCCGCCCTTTCAAAGGGCGGGTATGTTTTCGTTTTAATTTTTTGAGAAATTTAATTTTTATATTTGTGTTTTTTTACAATATATTTATATTTAATATTAATTTAATTATTTTAATTTTTGGTAATTATATTAATTTATCAAGTTGTATAATTATACACTTGTGCTACATGCATTTTAAAAATTCTTTTTAAAGTTTATAACATATTATATTTTCTATTAGTTATCTAACATAATTTGTCAAAAATATTCGTATCCAAAAAATCTGATTCCGAATCGACGAAAATCAAAGTCTCATACCTATTAAACTTGGCCTATATACTCGAATCGTTTTAAAGTGTTATACCCGAAAACCAAAATCAAACCCAACCCAACCCGCACCGAAAACCGAACAAAATTTTGAAAAATGTAAAAAAAAATTAATTTATTATGTTAAATATATATATGTGTGTGTAAATTGATTAATATGGTTTTCAATTATTTTAAGTAAAACTAAATTAATAAATATTTTTAATTGAATAACCTATTTAAAGTCTCTTGAACTAAATGAGTTTATAAATATTTAACATCATGTTGAATAAGACAAAAAAAGATGACAAAAAAACAAAACTTGCTTTGTTAAGTGATAAACTTAGTGTTTGTGTAAAAATTTAAAATTTGAATAAATTTTCATAAATTTTTTGAATGAGCCTATTTTAATATCCAAAACAATTATATTATTTTGATAATTTTATTTAATAAACATTATAAATATAAACGTTTATATAATTTAGGTTTTGTTGTATTATACATTTATATAATTTTGCAAAATATTATCACAATCTATTCTATTAAATTGACACAATTTTGATTGAAATTGATCGGAGCGATTATTCACATAAGACTCATGTAAAACAACCAATGATAAAAATAGTGACGCTATTTCCTGTTTAAAAAATTTCAACAACACTATAAAAAAATCTAACTCATTCTTGTTACATGAACGAATCTTTGAACCATCATCATAGATAATCTGAGAGCCTTCATAGATACTGTGACATTTCTTCCATTGTTCATTGTGTTCCAATCTCAAAGATACTGCCTTGCTGAAGTACAGATTACCTCAGTTGCATACTGAATCACTGTGATAGATCACCCAAAAGAAGTAAAACCATGGAAGTACATCATCCTTCTAGTTCCTGCAGTCTTTCTAGGATCGTCTTCACACTTCAATCGTCTAACAAAATGAATACACACCAATCAGATATTGCAGATTACTAAAATTCAAAACATACTTCATTGTCATTATACGACAGAAAAACAGGGTAGCCAAACACAAAAGACTAAAGCATGTGTCTTTTATAATGCAAGTTAATTCTTACGACAGATTTATATATACAACAAATGTTTACTTCAAGAAACACCAGTTCGGTTTGCTAATAAACTCACATGAAACCTCAAGATACTTTAACTTAATAAAAGAAGAAGTATATGCTGGTGTAAATGTATCCCTTTACAGATATTAGTACCTGAGACACCACCAATCCGCCGCTCAGCGCAAGTCTTTCAAGAAATTGTTGCAGACAAAAGATTTTATCAGGCTGAAAGTGACTCTTTTACTTTAAATACAAACAAAATACACAATTCCAGTTCGGATATTTAAAGCTTATGCATTTGGTAAACGAAGAATCCCCATCTCTGCCACAACTTTTATTTCTTCTGAAACAAATAAGAGTCTAAATCATGTTCACCACAAATCAAAACAGGGACGCCACAACAATATGATACCTTGGATAGGATAATCCTAACCTGATTTTTGTAGCCATCTCCGATAGCGAATCTGATTTGATCTCTCGTGACAGAGGAGAAGAGAGGAGAGTTTGACAGATGAAGCCGGAGTTTGAATCTGAAATTGTGAATTCATGGTATCACCAGAGCTTAGGCCTCGTATCATCGGAGGCTATGAATCAACTAATCGAGGAGATAAAAATCCCTTGGATATTAGGTTGTAGAAAAAAAAAACGTCTTTGACCAGAGAAAAAAAAGGAAAAGAGAACGTCTAGATTGTTGGTTCATTTTTCGTTTCCTCTTTTACCCTTAATGAAATTTTGTTTTGTAGGTAAATCTGATGGCACAAAATTAATATACCAAGTAAGAATAGGAGCAAATCTAAAAAAAAGTTCCTGAATTAATAGTATTGATTAGACTATTTTTTTTTAAAATGGCAATATTACCCTTAAATTTAAATTAAAAAAAACTAATTTTGAATATTAAAATTTATTTTTTTGCGAAAAAGTTAAAAATTAAAATTAAAAATCTCAATTAATTTTTTAGGCCAGAAAAACAAATTTCCTTTTTTAAAATATTTTCTTTTTTTCAAAAATATTGTTTTAAAGTTTTTTTACTAAAACCTTTTTTTGAAAAAATATTGTTTTACTAAAAGATTTTTTTTCACTAAAATATTTTTTTTAAATTAAAAATCTCAATTATTTTTTAACCCAAAAACGAATTTCCTTTTTTTAAGATTTTCTTACGAAAGATTTTTTTAAAATTAAACATCTGAATTATTTTTTTAGCCCAAAAAACAAATTTCCTTTTTTTAAATATTTATTTTTCATATTTTTTCTTTTAAAAATATTTTTTTACTAAAAGATATTTTTTATTTTTTTCTTTAAAAAAACCGATTTTTATTAATAAATAAGGAAACATAATATTTCCAAATATTCTCTTCTAATATTATCCTTATCTATAGAACATATATTCTAAATTAGGTAGAATACAGTAAACATGTTAGAAATCGATTTATACTAGTTTTAGATTTATAGTAATATGTAGATTCTGATTTCTACATGTTTTAGATTTATAGTAAGGTGTAGATTTCGATTTCTACAGATTGTAGAACTATAGGTTTAGCGTAGAATGTGTTTTCCAAATATTTTTAGATTACTATTATTTACGTAGAATACATATTCTAAACATAGTAGATTCAATGAAAAAAGTAGATTTCATTTTCTACTATGTAGAATGTCAATTCTACATTTTTTAGAACAAAATATGAAATTATGATTTAAATATTTTTTGAACTGAAAAATATATCAATAAATTGATATAGGTATTTCATCAGTATTTACTATTTTTTGATTTTTTTTTTGTTTGTAAAACTATTTATTTAATTTATTTTAGAAAACAGTAAATGGTATTAAGGAAAAATGGTACAAAAGACAAATTAGACTAATAGGACATAGTTGTTCTTTTGGCCTAAAAAAACAATTTTTCCTAATAAAATTGTATTGAAATTTATATAGATGATATTATGGCTGTGAATGTAATGCAGGAGAGACACGTGAGAGATGCAGAAGAATTAATCATACAGTCCGATCTGCATTTGATCTCCATTCACAATTAATTTGCAGAACAAAAGATTAATAATAAATTAATAAATTTCATGCGGTTAAATTTGTGTTTAAAAAAAAATTGTTCTGCAAACAAGAGAAAAGAAAGTACTCTAGCCAAATGCTGAAGCTCAATAGGTGAATTTCCTTCTTTTTTTTGCTCTTCTTTTTTACCTATAAATACTAAACACATCTTTATTTTTTGTTCAAAAAGAAAATATCAACACTAAATATTTTTTATGCAATATTATATAAATAAAAATCATATATGTTATACTTGATCTTTTTATTGATAATGATTAACATAAATAAACTAATTACAGTGGTGTACAAAATTTAAATATCAATGGACAATTTTCTAAAAAAAAAAAATTATATCACAAGAATAGTTCTCAATGAGAAAAATTACTTTAAAATGTTTCATTAAAAAAGATAAAAGATTTTTATATCATTTGCTTTATAGATATGTAAATTAAAAATCGAATTATATATTTCCGGATTTGAACTATTTTCTTTTTCCAACTTTTTTCAATTTTTCCTTTTGAAATTCGAAAATGCTTTTGAAACTATTTTTTTTAAATTATTTCTTACTTAAAAAAAAATCACCAAAAGTATTTGAAACTATCCGAACGTACACATATAGTTTTATCCAAAATATCCAAAGTAATCCGAAATATTAAATTATTATCTAAATTATCCTAATTAATTGATAGTTTACTGTAAATAACCAATATTTTATCCGAATTATACGAACCTAAACCAAATGAGAATCAATTTTCTGCATATTTTATGGTTCCTAGTTTACTATCCAAACCGAACCGAACATGTAATTATCCGAACCGAACCGATAATAGGTTAAACTGTAAATGGATCCTCTAATCTCCTATGCAAATTACCTGATATCTGAAATATCCCGACTGAACCAAACTGATATCCCAAATGCTCAAGTCTAATAACTTTTGTAACTATGATGAATTTTCAACATAATATTTATTACTTATTTATAATAAGTTGTATTTTATTTGGATAAAATAATTTTTATTTTAAATTCGATATTTATTTAAATATAATAATTTATTAATTAATTTGATTTGTATTATTTCTGCTTGATCTGCATTTGTTCTGTTTGATCTACATTTGTTCTGCTTGATCTGCATTCCTGTTTGCTCTGCGTCGTCCATCTGATGCCTATTTACATAACAACATATCCAAATTATTATTTGTATACTCGTAACATTTGAACATATTTTCAATAGCTGAAAAGTGTGTTAGATTTAGAATCCAACAGGTATCATCACATCAGATGATAAGTTCGTCAACCAAACTTTTAGAAACAAACCATAACATCATATATACAAGTATAAAAAATAAAAATAAATAGATCAATAATTCAAATATATTGTTATATAATCGATAACATATCAATATATGTTACAATGTCACTAGAATTTGACGTATTTCAAGTCGGATACAATTTTTAACTATCAGGGTGATATTGATGATGTTAATAACATAATAAATAATAGTTCTTGATGTTGACATATGAATCTTATACTTTATGAAGGTTTTGATATATTACTTTCCTCTAAATCTATATACTATATAAAAGGCAAATATAATCAACAGAAAAGCTGTCCACGTCGGATGTAAAAATCATCCAATCAGGTGCTTTCTTTTCTCCACGTAACTTGGACTGATCTTGGGCTTTATTTTTATTGTATTTTTGTTTTAGAAAATTAGGTGAACAAATCCAATGTCTCCGTCGTCTCCAATTCCCATCCACCATCGCATCTGAGAAACCGAAGTTATATACTGAGCCTCCATTATCTTCAGATTAATTGTTAGCTGTTAATAATTGCATTCAAGGAAAGCAATTCACTGCTTTCTCATCCTTCCAACTTCCTACCTTTCGTGATGCTTTCATACACCATATATGAAGCCGAGGAAGAGGTTTCTGCACATCTTTCTGCTTAATTTTTCCTCTATATAGTGTATGAAATCATGATGAAACTCTCAATTGAGAAACTCCATATTATGAGCTTACAAAAAGCCTATGGAGCGCTCGAGGATTCCACCATCATTGGTCTCGCTACGGCCAACTGTGAAATCAAGGTCTTATTCTCCTCATCTTGAGAAGCTTAATATTATTTTGAATATTATGATCTATGCATGTTATTGATTCATGATCTTTACACGTTAGGATTTATATATTGCGATCAAGGCAACAAATTATATCATAAGATCAATCGGTTACAGCTTCAATCCTCTTAAATTTTTTCTTCAATCCTCTTAAATTCCTTTTTCAATCCTTCATACACGATTATAAGGTATTCCACTCTTGAAACTCATGAACATCTTATGGAGGAGAAAGAAGCGTTATCGATCGCTGGGTTGAAACATGGTGTTCCTTCCACTGAAAGGGTCTCTGAAATCGCTGCTTATTGCAGTGAGAGGAAGCTGGCGTCTCGAAGAGTCAAAGATGCGTGTGTTAAGCTCTACCCTTGGTGTGTTCTATAGAGAAAAAAGAAAGTAAAAAAATAGAAACTTCTGCATCATAAAGAAGCTTCTTATGTTTATGTTTCTTAATTTAATCTCATGTTGTTTCCTTACTCTGCAGGTGTTTCCATGCGAAGCTAGAGTAATGAACTTATGACCAATGTTTATAACTATTTACATTAGTAACTTGGCGTAAGTCTCTACTCATTCATTCAGCACCTATTAAATAATTTAAAATTCCTGTTTTACAACCTACGTTATGTTACAGATTGAACGGAGAATATACTAAGATCGAATCGAAGGCTTGTGTGCAGACTGGCTCGAGGGGACATCAACCTTAACCCTCGATAAACTCGAATTCAAGAGAGGTGGAAGAGGCTATATATTTTATATAGATTCTGGTGATGGTAGATACTCTGTATTAAGATTTTAATCAAACTGTTTTGAATATTGAATCTTTAACCTCTTTGTTAATTCGGTTCAGTCATGACAGCCACCGTGGATGTCAACCGTCTCGGCACACTTTCCGACTGAAGGCTAGTTCACTGTTGACCTTAAGCGGACGACTCGATGTGACACCGTGCAATCAGAACTTTGGACTAACCGACTCTTCTCTAACAATTCGGTTCAGTGATTCAACCAGATTTGATGAGTTAACGAACCCGTCTCTCCGACACCTCAAGAGCGGTTAAGGTTCCGTGCTCAAGATTCGATGTATGGTCTAGCCAATACAAACCCACATCTTCCAGGTACATCTACTTATTTATGTCCTCCCAGCTTCGTTACTGTAAATGATAAATAAGAAACCTGTCAATTCTCTCTCAGATATTCTTGGAGAGCTCACTGCTGTGAAGTGTACAGTTTGTGACGTTCCAGAGGGAAAGGAACATGTTGTGGGGTAACGATCAAAATGGATAAGTTAATATCTCTTCATATGATCCCATTCATCATTTTCCTAATTTTTCAAAATTTATTCTTCAGATTATGCGTTGATCATTTTTTTGGAAGTCTTTTAAGGTGATCCAAGAGTTGTTGTAACGACTACCAATCCTAAAATTGTTGGAGGTACAGTTCTTACTGTGATTTAACTGGATAGTGTATGTGTTTTACAATATTCATTGTGTTTCTTAATATTTTTTTATCAAAAAAAAACGGATTACCTAATAGTTCTTGAAACACACATTAAGTCTGTGTTTTGGATGTCTGTTTCGAACGCTACATCACACAAATTTTTCGATAAAGAAACTTATGCACGGAGCATTTTATTCTACAAGTAAGTATCTAATGGTGAAACTTCACAATCACGTAGACTGGTCTCTACAGAACTGGAAACACTCCAGTACCTACATTTCTCAGGGGATACGCCAAGGTTGAGCCGTTGAGCATATCTGAGCTGAATGAGTTCTTCATCACCACCGAACCTCAGGTTGTGGCATAAATTTATATATATATTGATTCCGAAAGTTTATACTCTGTATGTGATTCTAATAATTATGCAACGTAGGAAATTGAATTCGTCTGTACTGGCAAGGTCACTGAAATCAAGATGGACAAAGGGTGGTGCTATGTATCCTGCTCTAGGTGCACAAAGAAACCCAAAGAATTGTGTCTTTTACTTAGCTGCAATAACACCAACTTTGTTGGTGTGCTCCGGTATTGTGAACCAATTGCCTCTTTTATTCTTTTTAAATTTAATCTCATAAAAACCTAAAACATGACCACCAACCCACAATCAACATAATTTACACACATTGTATCTACTTTCATAGGTATCGTGTGGAGATGAGCATTGCCGATGACACTGATGAGGGTCTGTTTGTTGGTTATGATGGAGAGATGACTAAACTACATAACAGGGGCTGTTTGTTGGTTATGATGGAGATATGACTAAACTACATAACATGCCCGCCTGTGAAGCTGGTCATCTTATGGTATCCATACATCACATCACAGCATCGTGTAACATATTCCATATATTATGAATTATGAACTTGCAACAGATACATCCAACACATAGGCTGGTCATCTTATGCTTACCATTTCCTCTCACATCGACTGAACTGACGTGTTGTCTCTCCGGTTATGTTTGTCAAAGGAATGACTAGCCTTTTTTGTCACGATGGAAATGACTACCTTGAAAGTTTAAGTTACTGTGGTCCTCCTTTGAAGCAGTGGTGGAGCCGAGCCACATACAAAAACATGGGGGCAATGAACTCAACAAGATTAAACAATTTAGTGTAACTTATAGCCTAATATATATGATGCTCCCACTTATATATTTTAGTTTAATATCTATGCCCCCAACAAAACTATTTTTTGCCTCCGCCACTGTTCTGAAGTGTCTGTCCGGCTACGTACAGTAGAGTCTTTATTTTGCTTAACAAAATTTTCTTACATTAAGCTAACATTATCGGCTTAAAGTTTTTTTGTTAAGTATCGGCTTAGAGTTTTGTTTAGGCTACGTCCAAGCAGTAACATTGAATTCTTGGGTTTGTTATCGCTGAGCAGCAGTTTAGAAAGAAAATTTCACTGTACGTTACATTAGAGTCGAACTGTTCTCAACAGTTTTTAAACGTCTGCACTACAACAAACAAAACAGCTTGCGAGAGTTCTTGATATCTACCATCTCAGCACAGATATACTAAATATTTTCTTTATGAATAATAAAATGATTTTGGTCATTGTTCAAAATTGATTTTATATATATGGTGCAATTACATCACAACATATGTGAGACGAAGTGGAACAAAAATATGGGGTTTAAAAGGAAAATTTTCAAACACCCGTAAAAGTTTGAATCCGATGGTTCCAAAACTTTTTTTTGTCAAGTTTCAATGCTGCTACAACTAAAATAAAATTTTAATTGGTCGTCAATATATAACAGAAAAACTTATATAAGTAAGATAAAAGAATATTTAGATCATGTATCTAATTAGTTGGGTTATAAATGCAGAAAAATTGTTGCAAGAATTTAGTCTGGAATTTTTAGTGATCTAATTGTAAGTTTTTGTGATGTAGAGAATATTATAAAATTTAAATCGTTGGTTTTTGAAAAATAAAACATCAAGTAAGGTTGTAGATTCGAAGGAGGAGGGTCTGTTATATTACATAGAGACTAACTGGAAACAAAGTTATAAAAAGTTTTTTTTTTTTTTGCCAAAAACAAAGTTATAAAAAGTTGTAAAGAGATAAAACATTTCTCTAGTCCAATCAATCAAACAATATAACTAAAACATAATTAATTTTTATTCATATTGCTCATCATCTTATATATTTTTCAAAAACAAGAATATAAAAGTTTGTATATTCAAATTCAAAATTCAAAATTCGTAAGACAAAAAACCAATGAATGAGTAAAATAATTTTATATTTATATATCTACTTATATTTTTATAGTAAATTATACTATATATATATTAAAATAAACATACAAGATATATAAACTAAAATTTAAATAAAAAATCCCGGACGTAGCCCGGGCAAACCTCTAGTGTATTATAATGTGCTAAACTGCTAACTTCTTATTGTGTAGCTACTAATTATTTAAAAAATAAAATAAAAGGACAATAATAGCTTTTATGAATACAAAATTACTCTTCTTATCAAGGCTTAAAAAGTGAGGAAAAAATAGATAAACAATGTCATATGAATGATTCGAAGGCATCATCCCATTTCTACTCTCGTATCCAACCAGACCCACAACCCAGTGTACGTCACAAGCATTTTGATCTTTGAAACATCAGCATATATCAATTCGTTTTAATTTTTTAATGAGAATAAAATAATATGATTCAAGTATTAGACTCGAGATGGAACTGATCAAACAACCATAACCGGAAACAAGAGAGTAAGAAGCTCATATTAAGCCATTAAAACAGGTTGTAGCCGAAGTGACAAACCACCAAGGCAGAAAAGCCTTGTTTCTTAAGCTCAGAGTACAAGTTTAGAGGTACAAATGACTAACAATAAAACGAGTTTTTGGAAGAGTTATGGCAATACACAGAGTTCTCTTCCCTCTATTGCGACTTCAGAAGAAAAAAAACGAAGAGGAGTCATGATGGGTTGGTTTTGGTAAAACGTTTGTGCAACTGCAATTACACAGTGTAGTGATGACCAGCTGTGTCAATGTCCAAGCCCTTCAGCTTTGCGACTGATTCAACATGTCCCTTCAATGTGTGAAGCTCCCTAAGCCTGTCAGAACAAAGCATTCACTAATCAGACTCAAGCAAACTCCAGTTTCTTCCAAGTTGAGATTTGATTTAATCAAAGTAGACTTACCTTGCTATCTCGGCCCTTCTCTTAGCTTGCTCGGCGATCTCAGACAGCTCTCTGTAACCTCCTTTCTCTGGGAAGATGTTGACCTCTTCTTTAGGCTGGAGACCGTGCAGTGTCCTCTGAGCTTGTGCCCACTGAGCTTCTCTTTCTCCAATACCGTAATCCTTCTTGGTCGTGAAAGCAGTCTGTTTTAAAGTAACAGCAGAAGCATTAGCATAAGATTTTATCATCAGGATCTGAAAAGCGATCAGGGAGAGTTAGTTGTGTGTACCCTGTTGTCGAACAAGCTGGTCCAAGCCTTTCCACTCAAGATGTATCGGATGGCAAACTTCAAAAGGTCTTGTGGGAAGTATGTAACAATGCTGTAAACCCAAATCACACCAGCCCATCCCCAACCGATACCCTTCACCTTTGCAAATGTCCAGTCAGCGTACACTGCAATCAAAGTCGCAACCTGCATTTTGGGAGGAAGAGATTCAAGAGTTAGAGAAATCTCAATAGGTTTCTTTTCTAGAATTCAGAGGACTACGTGTATTTGATGTTCTTACAAGTTGTGCAATGACGAATGCAATCATCAGAAGCGCCCCAGGACGTTCGACGAACGACCAGCTCCTTGATCTTGTGACGAAGATGAGCGCTTGACTGATGATACTAACTTGTAGGTACACAGCACCCATCAGCTCATCGTTGTTGTCCCTGATTGACCTCACACCGAACTTGTCCTGCATGTCAAAAATGAATTTTAGTTTCCTGGGCAATATTTATATACATAATCCCTGAAGCACCCTTGCACACAAAAAGAAAAAGAGCTGTTGAAGATTACAGTGAAAAAGTCGGTCTTGTGAATCGCCCAGAAGAAAACCACACTCATAACGGCTTGGTAACCTCCCAGCACAATCCCGGTGGCGAAAATTTCTTTGAGCTTCCAGCTATCAGGTGTGGGAGATGGCTTGACTCTATCCTTTGAGATAGTCATGATGGTACCTAAAAGATAGCAGCAACACATAATACAACAAGATATAAGAGAACAGATAAAGTATTAGGAGGCTGTATAGTAAAGTAAAGTCATTTGCTCACCGTCATTAAGGATGGCAATAATCAGAACCATGAACGCTGAGAAGTCAAATTCCCATATCAGAGCAATAAGCATGAAACCAAACTGCACAGATTACAAGGCAATATGATCAATACACAAAAGAAAGATCATGCTAACAGGAGATAGTTATCTATATGGATTGCCTACTTACCACAATACGGATTGTGATCGACACTGCATAAATCTGTCATAAGCAGGAGAGAGAGCTATTAGACAGGCTGCACACGAACACAAAAAGCGAGCTTAATGTAAGAATAAAATTAAGAGAATGCTCACGGTATAGTTCTTCATTCTCTGGAAGATAGCTCTGCTAGTGAGCACTGCACTGATGATAACACTCAATCCAGGTTCGGTGAGAACAATATCTGAGGCACCACGAGCAGCATCTGTAGCATCGGCCACAGCAATACCAATGTCAGCTTTCTTCAATGCAGGAGCATCGTTGACACCATCACCAGTCATTCCGACAATGTGTTTCCTCTCTTGTAGCTTTTTGACAATTTCATACTTGTGCTCTGTAATAAGAAACATAAAAAGCTTGGATCAATATAACAAAACCTTTTCTTAAGAACATACGATGAGGTTTAAGATAGAAAGCAAGTTATAACCTGGAAAGACGCCAGCAAACCCATCAGCCTTCTCGATCAACTCCTCAACAGGAATGGATGCAATGCTCGAGTCCTTGTCAGTACCAAGAAGAGCCGCAGATGGATACATGTTGGTTCCCATTCCAAGCCTGCGACCCGTTTCTTTACCGATAGCAAGTTGGTCACCTGGAAACGTAATTAGAGCGCAAGTTAGGAAAATAACATCTAAATAGCCATGGATATCATGAAATACTAAATGATGAATAAGTATATTTACCGGTGATCATCTTAACGTTAACACCAAGATTCAAAGCCCTACGAATGGTTTCAGCACTGTCGTGTCTTGGAGGGTCAAAAAGAGGCAACAAGCCAACAAATTCCCATGGTCCACCTGGACTTTCCTTTGTTTTCTCGGGGACCACCTAAAAAGGAATAAGAACAAACAGCTGAACATTTGTTTCCATGCAAAAAAGGGGCAAAAGAAGTATGAAAACATAAAATCACTGGTAAATAAGTACCTGACGAGCAACTGCAAGTGACCTAAGACCGCGCTCAGCGTATTTGTCCATACAACCGAAAACCTTCTTCCTAAGGTCAGGCCTGGCATTGGCAAGGTCCAGGATCTGTGGGAAAATCGAATTAGTAGACCGAATGAAGGAAGAAACTAACATTTGCAGAGGAAAGTTGAAGATTCATTACCTGCTCGGGAGCACCTTTGCTGACTCTGTGCCAGTTACCATCAGAGTCGATGTAAGTCAAAGCCGTTCTCTTGTCCACAGGGTTGAATGGAAGGAAGTGAACCTCCCTGATTCCAGCTCGTGCCTACAAAAATCCAAGTGAAACATAAGATGATGTTTCCTCAAATGCTCACTAAACTACAGAAGTAATTCAAACCGAAAAGAGTTATACCTCTTTTGGATCCGCAAGCATTCCAACCATGGCTGCATCAATAGCATCCTGGTTCTCAATCCTAGAAGCCATGGCTGCAAATAACAGGACTTGGTCTTTCTCCACGCCCTTGCAGAAGACCTCAACCAAGTTCTTGTCCACACTCAATTTGTTGAGGGTTAGTGTTCCCGTTTTGTCACTGCATAGGACATCCATTCCTGCCATTTCTTCTATGGCAGTCATACGTTTGGTGATGGCACCTTGCTGAGACAACCTGTGAGACCCGATAGCCATAGTCACGGACAAGACCGTTGGCATAGCAATGGGGATACCACCGATCAAGAGGACCAACAGATTGTCAATTCCATCTCTGTACTTCCTTCTTTGGATAGGGTACATGACGATTATTTCAATCACGATACCAATAGCAATAGAACAGATACAGAAGTTTCCAATGGATGTAAGAACTTTCTGGAAGTGACCAACTTGGTTAGTGCTGTCCACAAGGTGAGCAGCTTTACCAAAGAAGGTGTGAACTCCTGTAGCAATAACAACCGCTTCGATTTCTCCTTGTTTACAAGTTGAGCCAGAGAACACTTCTTGACCGGGGTGCTTGGTCACAGGAAGGGACTCTCCAGTTAGAGCAGACTGGTCAACCTTTAAAGGATCACCTTCGAGAAGACGGGCATCAGCTGGGATGATGTCTCCAAGTTTAATGCTAACAATATCACCTGGAACCAGAATAGCAGCTTCTTGTTCACTCCACTTTCCATCCCTGAGCACCTGAAAACAAGAAACATAACAAAAACAAAAGAAACAAACAATCAGGGTAAGAAGTTTTGAAACGCCATGTAGACTAATAACGTAACAGCATTGTGCAACACACTACCTTGGTCTTAGGAGCAAGACCAGCCATGAGAGCAGCAGCAGCATTTCCGGCATTGTTTTCTTCAATGAAACTGATGGTGGAGTTGATAACAAGCAGACAGATGATACCAACAAAATCTTGCCAATCCGGAGGTCTGCCATCACCATTGGCCAAAGCAATGGCCATGATAGCCGCAGCTTCCATAACCCATGAAAGTGGATTCCACATGAACCCCAGAAACTTCAGAATCTTGCTTTCCTGTTTAATTTCAAATGAAACGATCAACCTCGTGAGTTCTCAAAAATTCACAAAGGCAAAAAAGCTTTTTAATATCAGAAAACAACAATGGTTTAAAGTCAAACTCAAACCTTCTTCTCTTCGAGCTTGTTGGGTCCAAAGAGCTGAATCCTTTCCTCTCCTTCCTGCGTCGTCAACCCTTCCCTTGTACATTTCAGCTGCTGGAAAACTTCCTCAATCGGAATCTTTTCCTGAGAATCCAACAAAAATTACGATCAGTAATTCATCATTCAAAGGATTGGTTTTAACATCTTCAAACAAAACAAACCAAAAAAAAATCAAAACTTTGACAGTTTCATGCAAATCTCGAAATGATCTAACTCGGAGACTCAGAAAAGTGTCGTTGACTCAATTACTGACAATGGAAGATAAAAAGAATCTTGCAGTGGAGGAGGCAGGGGACCACCACCACTACTGACACAACACGTGTAAGAGACGTGTAACACACGCGCCGCGTGATACCCTCCATGAAAGGTGGCTACTTTCCGGCGTGAAAGCCAAGGTCCGGTTAAGGGTGTTTCGGTAAACAACATTCATGGTAAACGAGAAGAAAAGCGAAATGATTTTTTTTTTAACAATTCACGAGGCAATTCACAAGTTTGCGTGCGTTGAATAATAGTGTTTTGCTAAAAGACAAAGACGTTAAGATAAAAACAAAGTACTACGGAAAGGTACATCAAATCTTAAGAAACCAAAACAAACAAATTAATATTCCTTTTATAATTAAAAAACTAATTTGTATTTTTATGGGTGGAAGATAGAATATTAGGAGCTGCTTTTACAGCAAAGACGTTATCTTATAAAGAGATTTTCAGAAAAGGTATAAAGAAAAAAAAAAGTAAATTTCACAAGCAAAATCAATTTTTTTCTCTTTTAAAAATCAACTTTCTGGTGTAAGTTTTGCACTTTTGAATTAATATATGAAAAGACTTTAGCTTAACTCCACCAATTAAAGAAACTTTTTTTTCTTTTCATTATCTTTTTAATTTCAGTGTTTTCACATGTGTGGGTAGATCTACTTTTTCCATGATGAACAGTAATACTAACTGTTTTTGGTTGATACCCTAAAAAGCTTTAAAAGAGTTTCTGTAATTATCTTTTCTGACAAAATAATAAATTTCCAAAGAAAAAAAATTATGAAAATCTAGTCATGACTCGGATCCATGAAAATAGCGATTGATAGTAACATCAGAGATTTTAGGGATTTGATATTCAGAATCGGATCCAAAGAACAAGAATCGTCGAGGAAAACGAAATCACTGAAAGAGAAATAATCATGCAACGAAACGAAACGGATCTATTTTTATTTGAGCAAATCATCGAACACTTTGTGTGCATGATAAATCACAAACAGTACTCAAACGATTGAGTTAGAAATAAAGATAGAGAGATGAAGTAGATACCAGATCAACAGTCTCGTTCTTGATATCCTCGAGACCTGACATCTCTCTCTCGCTCTCTTTTCTCACACAGAGATATCCAAAACGGCGTCTCTCTCTGTCGTTTCACCACTCGATCACACACACACACACCAGAGAGAAAGAGAGAGAGAAATCTATGTAGGTGAAGACGAGCTGCTTATGTTGCAAAGCAGAAACGTCTCTTCCTTTTTAAACCACTCAAAACGACGCACTCCTCTGCCGTTTTCGACTCATGTGGGTCCCGTACCAGACGCTCTAATTTACAACCCTTTTATTTTATTTCTTTTTTTTCTGCGCTCTTTCCACCGTTGATTTATGATTCGGTGTTCATCGACGGTTACTTGATTTTCTAAGGGTTTTTGACTTTAAATATCTGGCTATTATAATTAGAATCAGGTATTATGTACTCTGTGTTTTTGTGGTTAAGATCTATACATTACAAAAACTGATTTCTTGTTCTGATTTTTTGAACCTCTCGAGAAGGTATTTTTACAGTGTCTTCTAAAAAAAGAAACTTTGAAAGCAAGCTGTAAAATTAAAGAGAAATCTCATAGTTAACTCAAACTAATGATAATATGCCAGATTTAAACATTATAACAACAAAAGGAGTTTGATTTTTTTTCAGATTTCGTTTTTCTTTTCTGACAATGAGGTTTAGATCCTTCGATTAGTACATTCCCTTACATCGATATCCATATTATATAACTTAACCTATGATTTTTAAGATTCTCCCTTAATTACCAGCGATATCCAGATTATGTAACTTAACCTATGATTTTTAAGATTCTCTTACATTTTCTGCAATTTAAAAGTATAACCATTAGGCTAATTCATTGTTGGTTAGATCTATTTTTTCTCTCTCTATATATATATATACACATAACAGAAAATTGTGTTTTTGTTATGTACATAATCACAATTACATATAGAGTTATCTTTTCTTTTTTGTTCACCTACATATATATAGAATTATCATCAACCCCATTTGTAGAAAAGAACAGAGAATCTGTAGCATTTACATGAATGCATATATATAATGTAATAATATGTATAAGATGTGTGTGTGCGACATGATTCGAGAATTCGTATAAATTTTTGAATAGTTGTCACCAGCGTTTTGGTTTTATAATTATAAAAGAGATTTTGATGATATAAAATATTTATTTATTATTACCAAAATGTTCCAGACATTTAGACATAGATCAGCTAAATTTGTTCGCTCTTCTCTTTGATATTTAGATAGAAAGATAAAATTAATAATGTAGTACATAGATATGTTAGATTTGTTCATTTGTATTTTTTATGATACTATTTTTAAAGAATGTTAGGATCGATTTGTGTTCCACATATATTTATATCAGTGTCATATTATAAAATGGTATTATCAAAAATAAAAATTAGGTATGCAGATGGATTAAATTTCAGAGAATGTGAACAGTACGGGCTGGAAATAAAATGCTTAGATGACGTTGGTCTAGGCTATGTTCATTAAGAATTCTTAAAATTCACAAAATGTGATTTGCAGTCCTAAAATCGTAGTTTCATAACTATATGGCTTTAAAGGTTGGTTACGAAGCAATGGCCCTTCAGATATGCCTTATGGCAAGGTCAGCGATTGCAGGAACGATTCACATGTTGTGAATATTATTTTACTTCAAAATTTAACAAAAATTGTTTCAAGATTATTTATTGATCAATCTCACTAAGGAGGTGTTGACTTTTATTCATGCTGGGTCCCCCAATAATGCACCTCCCGTACGTGATTTTTATTTACATTATCATGAATACGTTTTTTCTTACAAAATCTTCTCCCCCTTTTCACTATTCAAACCTCACCCGGTCACTAAGTACTCCAGTAGAACTACTGATTACGGGTACTAAGCTTTGGTTTGATATTAATGATGCAGGCACAGAAGCACTGTCGACACCAAATGGTCGTAAAGGTTGGTCAGTGACCGAGTGTGGTTGAGTGAGCGATGGTCAGTGCGATGAGAAATTTTTTTCAATGGGCATAGGCCTCCAAATCATGAAAAAAATGTTTATAAATCTTTTTAAAAAATGTTTCTAAGTCCCTATAGTTTTAGATTCGGCTATGGATCGAGTGAGCACGATGGTCAGTGTGATGGGAATAATGGTTGAAATGAAGCTGAAGGCCAATGAGCTATGGTCGAAAGGGATGAGATCAAGATTGATTATCATGTGGAACTTTCAACTTATCAGAGTATCATCGAAGTTAATGGTAGAATGAAGCTTATTAATTGTGTAACTTTCTCAAGCTTACCCCATGGATGGAATAATATGATGGTCGAGTGAAACGAGGATGCCACATATTTCTATGAATGGGAACTTTGATAAGTTTGTTTACTCTCAAGGATTCATTCTCATAAACACTAAAAATATTTATTTCTTTGCTAAGGAAAAAGGTATTTCATTATTGTTTTTGTTAGTGTGTTGAGTCCCACATCGTTAATCTCAGAATCATTTAAATAATATATAATACGCCAATTCACTTATTGCTTCAAGGTTTTTGGTTGAAATCTCATGCTTATCAGTTTTCTTGGTAAATAAAAGACTGTTCATGCATAGTCCAATGCAGTTTCCCCTTATGAATCTTGAAATAAATGGAATACAAAGACTCGATTCTGGGTTGTAAAACAAGGCTAACTAGCTAATACATATATGTTGACTCAAGCGAATCAAAGTATTTTAAATATTTCCATACTTTTACTTTTATGTGGTGAAGGTTAACTAGCTGATTGGTGGAGACAAGAATAAACCTAGTAGACATATTGAAGTGTGGCGTTTTAGTCTTGGTTCAAGATGCACTATTTCACTTGGGAGAATGCCACATTGCAAGTCCATCTTCTTTTTGATTGTTGGCAGCGCCTGCTTAGTATATGGGGCGGCCAGTGCCACCGCCCAGAGCCCATTCCAACTTTTTTTTTCTTTTATCAACAACATACATGTATTAAATCTAAGCTAAAATAGTGTTATAAAATGTAATGTATTTTTAATTGTGCTTTAAAAATAATTTTAATAAAAAAATAAAATGTTAAAAATTAATACTAATTAGGGCCCGTAATTTTTTTGCCCAAGAGGTCTATATGTATGTTGAGCCGGCCCTGATTGTTGGCCGAATAGATACATAGACCGCCTTGTATATATATGGTCGACCTTTGTCCGAGTTGGTTTGGCCGCTTTGATCGTCATCCTTCAATTGGACCATGAAGACTTAGAAAAGATAGGTTAAATCCTGCTCTTAAGACTCAAGTACCTGACCGGTTGTCGGACCTTGTCAAACAATTAAAACATCAGATTCTAATTCTTCTTCAATTAAGCCTAGGAATAGATTTTTACTATCCCATAAGTTTGAGCGGCATTCATGGTCGGTCTTAAGATAAAGCTTATGAAACAAAAACTTTAGACACCATATATTATAAAAAGTTTTGAGGCATCACTTACAGAAATTTTCTTTGGCATAGTGGTTTAAGGACTTGAATATCTTCTAGAGGTGATGAATTTGATTCCATTAAGGAGCATCTTTTTATACATTTGCGACGCGTTGTAGTCTACAATACATCATTACCACTTGGAGAGTTTGGGGTTGATTCGGGTTTTCTAAAAAGACAAAAGTTATACTATACTACTCGGTTACATTAGTTAGTACCAATGTCCTCTTGTTTTTTTTTCTTTTGCTAAACACCAATGTCCTCTTGTTCTGGAAATCCAAGTGCTTTTATAGTCTTACTTGCCAAAAGGCTATTGGCGAGTTGGTCCTTTTTTCTTTATATTTAACCATCTAAGGATCATGAGAAATGACAAAAAAAAAATTGACAACATTTTCTTTTTTACAACATAATTATTTGATAATTAGAATTTTCTGGTTCAAAGTGTCCAATAAGACAGAGTGGGCGAATGAGCTTGCAACCACGCTTGTGATTTAAGATCATTGGTCTTTGAAGTGATCACAAACAAAGAAAGCGTGATTAATATCATTGGTCTTTGAAGTGGTCACAAACAAAGGAAAATAAACTATTGTATTTTGGATTCTAAATACATGTGAAACAAAACGATTATAGTCATTTTAGGTATAGCTGATTCTCTCTTTTTTTTTAATACGAAAACTTATATTAAAAATCAAACCGGATAACTAGGATAGAAGATCGGATTATACGTTTGATTTGAACAAAATTTTCCAAGACTATAGATTGCTAAGAGTAGCTTTGCCCATCCACTAAACCAGCACGTTCGCTAATCCGTTTTCAGTATTTCTAAGGATCAAAACCCGTTCTCTACCATTGACGATAACCACGGAGATGTAAGGTTCACCTCATTGCTTCAGATGTCAGAAATTTCTATGTCGTCTCCGGAGTAGCTAACTTCCGATGATCTGTTCGAGCCATGTAATTGTCACCGCCAGTACACACAAAAGCTATATAGCTGATGATGCACGTTTGGGTAGAGCACCGGACCAAACAGGCATGCATGGCTTGATCATGGGAAACAGTAAATATATATATTCATTGTTTGACTCATATATTCCACACCATGAGGCTTCTACGCATGAAATCCCTTGGAGAATGTGATAAACTCAATCACAGAGCTCCTCGAAGAAGAATCAGATCAAACGGAGTTCAAATGTAGGAGTTATGCCATTTACAAATCAGGTGATCTTCGGTTCTCACTAATTCAGACATGTGTGCATTTAATGAAGGGTTGCATTGACCAATCTACCTCAATTTCATCAACCTTGACCAGTCTTCATCAAATTCCACGCCTTTGACTCATTTATAATATTCTAGTCAATGTTATTTTTTTCTATGCATTATTTTCCCTAATTTATTTATGTATTTTCTTGACCACAAGTAATATAAATATGTAAACTCTTTTATGAAATAAAACACATCAATTTTTCTTTTCTTTTGAAATTTTCTCTCTTTATTCTTCGTTGAACATCTCTTGTTTTTTGGTGTGGTTACCGCCAAGTAAACGCCTCTTTTTCGTTGAACATGTGCGTCATATCAGACAACAGATCGAGTTTATCCTTTTATTGAACCGGTGCATCACATCCGACAACAGATTCGCTTCAGAAATATTAGCAGCCTTCTGCAACTATTGTGTGACCCTTCATTCCATCAGTTATCCTTCGGAGTTCATATCAAATTCTTACCGGTCGGGTGATCCTAATTTAGGATGTATCAGCTGATTCTCAAATTTAAAATATGAATCTAAACTATTAATCCGTCTCTGAAACTGATCTTTAATAATATTTTGTGAATTATTCTGGTGTTTTAAAATAATTGATATATAAAAAACCATTTTCTTTTATTAAATTTATCAAAATATTTTTTTTTGAACAACTGAAAATTTATCAAAAAATAATTTTTTACCCAGATTTGGCAATTTTCTGTGTATTGTACCGAGGGAACTCTGCAACATGAACGGGCTATTGAGTTTCCAAAAAAAAAAAAACATGTACGGGCTATAACGCATCCGTCAAATTCAAGGTACACAAAAGTTAATTGCTTGTTCCCTTGCTCTTTATTTTGTTTTTGTTTTCATTTGTTGCTACTTCATACTATAACAGTTTAATGTTTATGAATTCTTTAAACGGCCATCTGGATCAAGAATTTCAAAATCGTAGTGTGCTTATACTGTTCACTGAAAAAAACATTGAATTCAAAGTAATCTCACTGAAAAAAACATTGATTTCAAAGTAATCGATTTGTTCTCAAGTTGTAGATTCAAGTTAAGGATTGATTCTTGACATACACAGTTTTTTTGGCTAAAAGATTTTTCAAACCATTTTTTGGTGATTAGTTAAAATAGTATCCGTTTTATATTCACTAGAAATTTGGTGAGTAAATTAGACTATCGAACCATTCACTTTTGGTGTTACAAATTCGGATCATCCTCCCCCCCCCTACATTTAACTATACATATCGCTTTAAAATATATAGTTTTAACTTTTTTATTTCTAAGTAAATTTGATATAGTTTATAAAAATATAATTTATCTTAGTCAAAATTAATAAACAAGTAACCATTACAAACAAAAATTTGTTTTCCTAATATGCGATTTGATTTTTTAATTTTATATTAATGTGTTTTTTTTACAACGAATGAGTATTGTATCACTCAAGTTTAAAGTGGTCTAAATAATTAAACCATAATATAAAAATCAATCAAACAAAGCTTTCTATAGAAAAAATTGGCAATGTTAATCCTAGTTAAATAATCAGAAATTCCATTTTGCATGAATGTGTTAGAGTGGTATGGTCTAAATGTTAAGATTTATACAACTTTTTGAGTTTACGTTGTTGTGAATCACAGCTTATTACAAAGAAAGGAGAAAAAAGAGGGAGGAGCAAAGGAAAGAACAATCTAGAGAGAGTAGCATTAACTATAAGGGGAAAGAAACCAGAAATATAGCTCAAGCAATGAAGGAGAAGGAGCTGTAGCAGTAGACCGAGATAGGGAAAGAAGGCGATCTACCATCGCACGGTCACCTTTCGGAAAATTGTCTCTTGAGTGGATGATACTCCCATGAAGATGCGGTTGTTCCTTTCTCGCCACAGGATGTAGATGATGACTTGGTTGAGCAGCTTGAGCACCACTCTAGTACGCGATGCATGAGGTCCAGACAGTTGCTGGCAGAGAAGAACGACGTCAGCTAGTGAGGAGAGCCTTGATGCCAAGTACCTGCCACAAAAACAAGTCTAAGCATATTATTTTTACTGTAAATTTACATGTAAAAGTAACTGTAAATTCATAATAGTACATGTAAAAGTAACTGTAAATTTTACTCCTAGCATATTATTTTTATTTTAATATTATATTTTGTAATGATCAGTTAGTAAACAACACCAGTTTTCCTAATGCGGTGGTTTAATTAATAAAATTATATTTTAACAAAATAATAATTTTTACTCGGTAACATATTATTTAAATGTTATGTTCACTTATTTTATTTTATACTTAAAAGTAAGATTGCTATTGAAATAAAAACTAGTTATTGTTTTTATATCTTTACTACTGGAGTGGCAGTGGCACGGTTGAAATCGAGCTCGTTGAAATCAGTATTACTTTTTAGTTTAGTTCATCGTATTTTTGTTTGCTTATTTTACTGACTAAAAAGCCTTATTTTACCGCTAGAGAATCTAACGACCCTTACAGTTAATACAAAACAAGCGTCAATTTTCATTGATCGTCGTGCTAGGGTTTTAAATGTCAAGTCAGAAGTGTTAATATGGGGACGTGACGTCTGAAATTTAACTGGGACCGTTTCTACTAACTAACTAAGCTTTTAAGGATCTGTCATTTACGTAACTGACAGACAGATACATCCAATGAAACCTCGCCACCTGCACGTCCCACTTCTAAAAATCACAGACGTGAAGAGAAAGAAAAGCTTTGTGGATCCGTGGTACTCCTACAGCTTCTGTGATTTTTAAGATAACAAATCTAAATCCACTGAATCTCGTGATATGTGATGTGAAGCCCAGCCACTTGACCCAAACTATTTATTCTTTCAATTAATAAAAATAAATTGGCACAAAATCATTTAAAGTAAAATTATCAACTATTTTTTTTAACCATGGGGTTCCAAAGACTTTCTAGACTAAAATAACTTCATAATACCTGACGCTTCATTTTTTTTACTATTTAAGATAGTTCGGATGGCCAAAGAGACCCGAATCCAGGACGAAACTTACCACTAGACCAAAACAAATGGTTATCAACTTAAGTATTATAAAGTTAATGTATACAATCATAATTTTACTGTTGACGCTTTTTATAAGTAATTTAAGGGTATTTCCAACCTCACTCCATTTTCTCTTTTAAAATAGAGTAAAAGTGATTATTGAGCAAAGAATGTTCCAACTCCACTATATTTTTTATTCCATAATAAAATTTATTCCATAAATTGAATAATCTATTTTTGTTTGTTCATTATTCTATTATGAAATAAAAAATGGAGCAGGGTTATAGCATTTTACTCTATAATCACTTTTATTCTATTTCGGAGGAAAAAGTAAAATTTTACATTGGAGATGCTTTAATACACCCAAAAACATCTCAGATATGAAATTAATAAATTACTATTGTTCAGGACAAAACTAGTTTTGTGCAAAAGAAAAATTGTTACAAACTTTCGTTGACTTTTTTAGTTTATTTTATGTGGAAATCATATAAAGTACAAATTAACATAAAATTAGAACACATTTGATAGTATATATCTATATAACATACGTGTGTATATGTTCTGTGTGGGTAAAGGTTGGCCTAGGACTAGGAGAGAAAGATGGGGCAAAATAGAACTAAGTCTAAAGATGGGTCAAATGGAAGACATAATTTAGACTTTAAATATTAGAAAAAATCTAAGCTCTTTTGTCCCATCTTTTGGCTTCATGAAAGAGACCACAAAACGTATGATATGTGTAGCCTTAATCTTCTCCACATGTATATGTAACCCACACACCACGAACATATATGATATGTACACAAAAAATATTATTGTAGAACAATAAGATCCAATAATAATATTTCGTGAGTATTTATTGTTTTAAAATTCACTAGATTCTGATCCACCATTTTAAAAGGCGGATATATTTTTTTAACTTTTTAAAGAAATTTGTTTTTTATATTTGAATTTTAATTATATTTATGTTTAATATTAATTTAATTTAATAAAATTTTGGTAAATATGTTAAATATATCAGGTTGCATAACTATACACTTGTGCCATATGTATTTCATAAATTATTTTTAAACTTTATTCATAAAATTTACAACATATTATATTTTTAGTAGTTACCTAATATAATTAGTCAAAAATATTTGTATCCAAAAAACTCGATTCAGAATCAACTCAAAATCAAAATCTAATACTTTATTAGACATTGTCTATATACTCGAATGGTTTTTAAAATATTATATCCAAAAACCAATATCAAACACAACCCGCATCGATAACCGAGTAAACTTATTGAAAAATGTTAAAAATTAATATATTTTGTTATATATATAACAAAAAAAAATATATATATATATATGGTTAATATGGTCTTTACTAACTTTAAGTAAAATCATATCTAATATAAAAAATTAATCGAATAACTTATTTAGAACCCGTTGTATTAAAAGAGTTCATATAAATATTTATTTCTATTAAAAGTTCACTTAAACCCCGTTAAACTCTATTTTAACATCGTGTGCTTTATCAATTGGTAAACTTGATGTTTGTGTAAAATATTTCAAATTTGAATAAAATAATGTCTGGTTGAATAAATCTCAATTTGTTGAACTGAGATATAAGTTATGTTGTTGTATTGTGATAATGGTTTTTAAATAATATATCAAAGTTTGTTATAGTTAGATATCATATTGAAATAATCGGTGAAAATAGTATATGTTTTCTTTTGTAATATTAGGGGTGAAAATAAAAATTGAAACTACTATAAGTGTTTTATTTTGTATGTCTTAACAAATATAAAGTGTCTATAATTTAATAATTACATTTTATACTTCTTAACCGAGATTATGAGGAACAATTAATATATGACTATAGAAGGATATGTCAGTGATGTAACTGTAAGGATACTCTCAACTTAGGAAGCGTACAAAAAATTCATGCAGTTAATGAGTTCGATGTAGTAATAAAAATATTGATCGATCCATTTAGTAACATATCACTACAAATAAAAATATATTCTATTTAATCAGTTCAATGCAGTTATAAAAATATGGATCAATGCAGTTATTAACATATCACTACACATAAAAATATATTTTCTTAATTTAATCAGTTCAAATGAAATTATATTTTAAGTTAGACATAACATATGTCAACTTGTCATGTTGCTGTTTTAATAGAATAGAATAGATGTTTGAAAACCTATAACAAGATATTATAAAAGTACAAATTCAATGTATTGACAATGATAAATTCCATACTCTAAGAAAAAAATAACAAACATAAAATTTTATAAATCCAACCGCTCTCCATATTTTAAAAAAAAAATTAAAATGAATTATTCCGTAACCCCAATTAAGCATCCCAACTAATGGCAACCGCTCTCCATAGTTTGTTTGTAAAATTTGTGAATTAATCATAACTTCCAAATGTTTTGTTCATCTGTTTCTATTGTTGTTTACAACTTCATACATGCATTAACGAATTACGTTTAAACTCATGTTATAATATGGCAAAGGCATCAATACAACAATAAATCCCTGTCAAATATTAGACATAAGAAAACACAGATTTTGGTTTTTGTGTAAAATTAGGTAGTTATTTTAAAAACTAGTTTTTAGGAAATCATTTTTAGCAAAATATTGATTGGCAAATAAAGTAGTTTTTCAAAAACAAAAACCAAAAACCATTTTTAAAACTACAAACAATCAACCTCTATATACAAGGATTGATCACATGTTTTTCAATTCTGGAAATTACTTCTTAATCTTTTGTGCGATCTAAGTTTTATATTTTTCAGATACATAAACCACATAATTTTCAGACACATAAGCCATAATCAAACCAATTATTAAGATCACTAATTTGGTTCTGAACATGCATGTGAAATTTGAGTGTTATATAATAAATAAAAAAGTAATACATATATAGAGAAATATTATATTGACTGAATCTCAACATTATAATAAATATTTAATTTAAATCAATTATATTTTATGGATGTTATAAAAGAAAGATAATTAGGGTTAATCGCATTTTTTTTATAAATAGAACGTATTAAAAATAGCAAAGTAACATAGCCAAGAAAGTATTATAAAATATTACAACTTTCACCTATTTGATTTTCTCCAAGCCATCTAGAAGAGCTTTTTTGTGCCGGTCCGTAGTACCTAACTCAAAAGACAAAAACACAATTCAGACAAAAAAATAGAAACTGAAAATCTCAAGACAAATATAACTCCTTGTCTGAAAAACTAAAGAGAATCCATTTCTTTAAGCCTTCAATTTAACATAAATAATTTTCTTTTTAAAAAATACATAGAGTTAGCATTATAAAATAAAATACAAAGAAAAGCAAATTATACCGTTCCAACTTTATGAATCAGTTTTTTAAGAACAAGAGACAACAATGAAGAAGGTGCAGACACCAGCAACAGCCCAAGTAGGCGTCTGATTAAGCTCTCTCTGTTCCACTTTTTTCTCATCCTCCGCCATAACCACCACTACCGAAGCAAAGAACCACCAAACACCATCCGAAACAGAGAACTGTTGATCTCCATCATACTCAAGCATTTTCTCTCTTTTTTTTCCTTCAGACCAAGTTCTTTGTACCTGCTTCGCTACTTAAACACAACAAGTAGTGGTGATAAGGAGCCGTCTTAGAACTCACATTTACGGAAACTGACAAATGCAAAAACGAAAACTGTCTCCGGAGGTTGTAGTATAGATCACCCTAAATATGTTGGCATTGAAGTTAACTTGGAGTTTAGGAATTTTAGTTCAATATCTCATATTACTTCTACAATGTCCTCTCTTCCACTTATGGAAGTTTCTGTAGTCACATAGCTCCTAGGGTACTTTCTTCCTTATATATATACGCTGATGTACTCTCTGTTAATACATACTAGAGCTTGATATGCACATCCTTACGGGTTTGGTTCTGACCTTTTTATAAATTGTTTAATGATATTTTTAAATATGTAATTTATTTATATATTTTTAGGTTCATACAAATTTATCCAAACCAAGAAAAATTTAAATTAAATATTGTCCGAAATTTTTAATACCGAACATAGTTTAACTTTAAATCCAAAAACCCGATACTCGTAAAATCAATCTCTAAAGTATACTTGAATGCCTATGTCATTATGCAAACAAATAAAATAATTTTGTTGACCGGTTTGAATTCTTGTCACTAATAGAGTAATTTCATTTAAACACGTGAAATTATTATGGTTCATACATAAAACAAAAATCATCAAATTATTATGGTAAATATAATTAATGAAGCAGTCCGAAAGAGTTAAAAAAGAAATGTAAAATATGTAATAAAGCATTTAAACGAAAACAATAAATGAACTGGTTAGAATTAGTCAAAAATGGAATGAAAATCTGTAAGAATCCACTTAAAATTAGGCAAGTATTATATTGTAGTTTAATTTTAATAGAATAGACTAGGCGTGGTTGTCCATGAATTCGCAGAAATATTATATTGAAATAGATATTATAGATATACAATGTCATAAATTTTCAATCATAATTAGAAACATTAAAAATATATTTTTTAACTTCAAATAGTTTGATAATCAGTCGTAAAATTTCCATAAATTCGATGTAAAAATAAATGATGTCTATTTAGTAATAAAAAATAGTTGTGGAATTATATATGTGTTATCATATTAACTTCTCCAACGCATATTATGCATCTTCTTCGGTCTTTTCTTATTTTCTCGTTATCATTTAATTTTTTATATATTTTGCCAAATATTTATTTTTCTCTTTAAATATTAATACATAACATACAATCAATGAACCAAAAATCAATCTTAGATTTTTTTTCAATGATAACATTATCTTATTCATTATATTAACTTAGATATAAAACATTTTTTAAATCAAAATTCTCACATGTTATCACATGTTTCTATAATTTTGACAATTAGTTACCATAAAGTATTATTTTTAATATCATTTAGACTATTTGGTAAGTGATATTAATTAGTTCTAGACTTGTCTTTTATTTTAGATCTAATTAAAAGAATTAAAAAATAAATATTTCTCAACCAATCAAATTATAACGATTTTTTATATCCTCCCTATAATTGACACCTAACCAAACGTCAATTAAATGACTTCTCATTTAATATCTCATATATATTAAAAGAGAAACATTGTCATTTAATGTTTTCACAATGCAATAGACACGTGGCAGCCTCATATCGATTTCATTTTGAGTATGATGACGTGTCGATCTCATAATCATTTGACAATTAATGCATTCACATCCTAATTTTTTAACTCCACCGCAGAAAATTTAATGTGTTTACACTAATTTTTTTAATCAGCTTATTTTTAGGGAGATGTATTCAATTTAACATTTGATGTCATTTGATTTTTAATGGAGTTTTAGGTGATTTTAATAAGTTGCAGAGATTTAGGTGATTTTTGTTAAACTACTCTAGAATATCACCTAAAACTATGAGATTTGGGTTTTAATTTTTTTAACTAAGAAACTCCACCCAAACACCCTAAAATCACCTCAAAACTTTAAAACTCCACAATTTAAAATAGTTTCAATAACAGTGGATTTCAGAGTACTTTATGAAATGTCAAATTCAATAACAGTGGATTTCAAATGAGTTTTTAAAATTCATGTTTGAATAACAGTGGATTTGTCATTTTAATACAAATCACCTAAAACTCTCGGTTGAATACACCCCCCTTAGTTTCTGCATTTTAACCTTTGTTTTATTGAACCGAAATTCTCTCTGTACAATTACTGAATAATATCATTTTCAAAGAAAAAATTACAAAATAATTAATATTCACATCAACTAAAATACTCGAATGAGAATGTTTTTAGAAATTGAAAGTTTCATATATTATCGAACTTAGCCATGGTTGAGGCTTCTGTACACAAATGAAATAAATAATTGTGATTATTTATGAATTAAGAAAATTGAAGTAAAAAACACTATATACACAAAGTCAGATCTATAGTTCAGCCAATTATGATTTTTCTTTACGGAATTTTTACATTTAACAAAAAATTAGAAACATAATCATATTACTAAAAAATAAGAAATAAGAAAAGCTTAAAAAAGATTCGTGAAATCGATAGAAAAACAGAATTCAGGTGCCAAGTGTAGAGATCACATTATATTCCACGCACATGTAACATTTTTTGCTCGATTGTATCGTGTTTTATTATATTTACCAAGATTTTTTATAAGAAAATACACATTAGTGGTTATAGACTACGTCAATTTTACAACATGTCCAAGAATATTAACATAACGACCAACCATTTTATTGGTATTATCAAAGAATATAACAATAATTATGTATGTTAAATAATCCGAAAATATTTGTTTGAAATTTAATTTATTTTGCATTATATTAGCGGAAGAAAATAAGTCTCGGTGAAATATATAGATCTGTAGAACCGGACTAGATTTCAAAGTAATATAAAATACAAACTAAAATTTATTAAGTACTAACATGGATCTAAGAGTTTAATATCCATTTAAACAGACCCGAATCTAATACAAATTAAAATATTTTAGATACCAAAAATATCTTAAATTGCAATTATATATTCAAATATGTTAGTATTTTAAAATTATATCTATTAGATATTCAAAAAATATGAAAATATCTAAAAATTATCAATATAGTCACAAATATATATCTAAACATAACAGAAAAATGTTCAAAATACTCAAAATATTTATTTTCTCCATCCAAATATTTAAATTCAACTATTTATATAAATTTAAATATTTAGTCTTACATTATTCAATTCTAATGTTTTATATTATTTTATTTTCGTATTTTGAAGATTCTAAGTATATTTGAATTTTTGTTGAAAAAATACATAATTCAAATGGGCATTCGAACTCGAATCTGAACTGAACCCACAATGATTTAAACCAAATCTAAACCAAAATTTGTAAATATACCAATACGATTTAAATTTCTAACTCTAAAAATCTTAAATCCGAATATATCAACTGAACCCAAACAAATATATGAATGCACATCCCAAAAAAAACTACACAACAAATTATACAACAAACAATAAATAATCTAATAAATTATTTTACTATGTGCACAGCGCAGGTTACTATCTAGCAGTAGAATAAAAGATAAACATCCGGCATTCTGCAGACTTTCTGCTACATCCCAGTGAATCCTTTTACTTAATTCTTCATAAAATGGATCAAGAGTTATTTAGCGCACCAAATCCAAACCAAACAACTTTTAAATCAAGTGGGTTCAGTGAAAACGAGCCAAGTTAGAAGAGATCTAAATAGACAATTGTTTTACGTGTATAAAATATTTAGTAGACAAAGCCTTAATTGAATTATCTGAATTTAACTATACTAGAACAAATATATCAATAATTTCAGTTCAGTTTGACATAATCTATAGAATTTTAATCAACAGATAATCTAGTCAAATTGAATTATATTTTAGTTTCAGTTAGGGATTGGTAAAAAAGGAACCTGGAGATGTGAACCGAATTAACCTAAAAATAAGCATGCGTCTAAATATTAAAAATACTCAAAAATTGTAATAAGTAATAAATATCTAAAAGATGAATAAGTAACTCAGTTTAATGTATATTTTTGATAGTTTGATCATAAATTTTCAAATATATATTTTGAATTTTTATAGATAATTGTGGATTTAAAATATTTTTGGATAACATAAATGGATATTCAAATCCAGACGCCAAACCAGCAAAAGCAAATTAATCCAATATTTTATGTATAAATATTTGAATGGAGTTTTCTTTTTGTCTCTTGAGGAAATCTCCACCCAGGAATCCCTGAAGGTGGAGTCGAACCTTGGTGCCTTGGGTGCCACTTAGCCACTAGACTAAGGCTGACCTGGCATCTGAATGGAGTTAAATTTACTTTTCAGAAACCTGAATCCTGTCTGAAGCCCGAGGAGACAAGGAATATAGCAGTGAAACCTTATCATGTTCCGAAAATATCCACAGAATCAATTACCTTATTAAGTCATAAACCTATGTAACTTTATTAGACCGCCTGGTTTATTTGAACTTGTTATATTGTTAGTCTAGATTGTTTTGACAAAAAAAAAAGAATTGGCCACTAAGTTTGGATACATCCAAATATCCTCTATACATTATCTTAAAGATTATTTTTTGAAAAAATTTACTTATATATCATTATCATATTGAATTTAAAATAAAAGTAATGGCATGGTTTAGTAAAATGACATCATGACTTCTATCTTATATGACAAGTACGATTATAGTGACAAGAATTTTGATTTTAGAAATATTTTTAAAATAATATATTACAAAATTTAGTTACATACCATTAACATATATATTCTTAAAACAAGATAATGAAAATTTTAGCTAAATACTATAGACGTAAATCATAAACATAATTATTATTAAAATTCTTAGTAAATACTATAATTGAAAATATAATTATCTATATTCTGTCAAAAAATAATATATCTTAACAAATACAAAATATTTTTTGACTAAAATTTTATTTTTAAAAATATATTTTTATCTATTAATTAGCATAAATATGTGATTAATTAACTTCTTAAGTAATTGAATTTATTTTGATAGAGATGCTATATAATACAATGGTTCTATGATTGATAATTAGCTTATAAGATAAATATAACAAATGAGTTTAAGCGATCAATATATTTTAACCAACAAATATATAAAACACAATCTATTCAAAATTATATTCTTAAATATAAACATATTAACGTAAAAATAATTTTTTACATATTTTTTATTTTAACTGAATTTCAACTAAAACCTAATTAAAATATTGTAAAACAAGTGAGAAAATTAAATAAATACTTATTTATGATTTTTGTTTCTATTTTTAAACTAGTAAAACACAATTTACTTTTGTTTAAAAAAAAATGTTTGGCGCAAGAAACAATCTAGTTAACTTTGAACTACCTCGTTTTTTCTTAAGTGTAAATCCTAAGTAAAATAACTGCAGATATTGGTGGCAGCTGAATTTACTTTATCTTACAGTATGTTCGAAGAGTACAACTTTAGCAAATCAAATGTTCCAAGAGTACAAGTATATACGAATCTTTTAATATCATATTTGATAATACCACAAGTTCAAAGAGTGCAAGGGTTATTTTTAGGAATATTTTCTTGGCGACAAATATAACAAATATAACAAATGAGTTTACTTTATCTTACAGTATGTTCCAAGAGTGCAAGGGTTATTTTTCTCCATGCATGTAAAGTCGCCAAGAAAATATCACGTAAAAATCTTTTTAAACACTAGAAAAACGTTAGGAAGTGAATGTTGTTAAACTAACAGTTAAGTTTTTAGGGAAGTTTTGTTGTCAATCTTTTTCAGTTTCTGACTTTTATATTACAAATTTTTATGTGTAAATGAAGTCAGGTATGATTACAAAATGTAAAATTGCCGTTATAACTATAAGACTATTTGACTTTTAAATAAAACATTTTGTATTTTTCAGGATCTAAATATAAATTTTACCTACTAATGATCATAAGAACTTACACTTGAATTTTCTTCGAATATTGGTAACTACTAACTACCAGATCTTTGTGCTTGTGTACTTTTGTCATGATGCCTGTATAACATATGTCCATATAGTTTTGTTGTTCTTCTTTTTTTTTTTAATATAACATAGGCTAACAGTTAACTATATTTCTAATATAAGACAGGGATGCACTTCAACAATTAAATCAGTTTTTAATCGACCTTGAATTTTAGGAAATCGTTTAACAAATTTCAACTCCTTACATATCTTAACTAGTCAAAGTGATGTAGATACACCTTTGATAATTAGAAAACATAACGAACCAAATCTTACAACTCAGGGACTAAACAAGAAATCAAAATAAAGTGGAGTTTCTCCCCAAAAAAAAGTCAAGAAGCATGTAAAAGACATTGTTAAAAAAAGATATGACTTTTTGAGTTTGCAATTTGGAGATAAAGATAATGAGATGGAAGATGCACAAACTTTTCTCATATGATTTTTTTTTGCCACTGAGTCCGCTTCGACATTACACGAACGAGGATTGGAAACTCGAAAGAATTTGTTTCATTACTCAGCTAAACGATTGATTTAAAAATTTACAGTTTGCAATACTACAAGAAATATGAGTATTGGTAGCGGTTCGTAGTAGCACGAATTCGCGAACTGCTACCAAAACTAATAAAATCTAATTTTAATTTTTTTCGTAGCGTTAAATTAGTGCTAGAAAAAAATTTCATCAAGCGAGAATATAAAAAATGAGAACAATAGCTGGAAAGTGTTTTTGGAGGCAAAATTTTTATTTTTTTCCGCTATTCTTAGATTCCTTTTTTTCTCTACGGTTCTTCGATTCACATATTCTTCTTCGTAGATGGCCATTCTCATATCGTCCACTCTGTCCTCCTCGAATCTCATCTATGTGTTTCCCCTTTTCTCAATCTCGAGCTCCGACCACCACTTTCTGGTCTCCACTCACCCCCAATCGAACACGGTCACGGTGGCGCCTCTTGTCCCTTTTCACAATCTCGAGCTCCGACCACCACTCTGTGGTCTCCACTCACCCGCAATCGAACATGTAAGTGTGGCGCCTCTTGTCCACTCTGGAGCTTCACCGCCGTGTCTCTGCTAATCAATCCGCCGTGTTCTGCTTCGCAGCGGAACAGGCTCGCCGTCTTCGTCACGTCGAAGCTCTCAACCGATAGCACCTGCTTCAAATCAAGCTTCTCTGGCGCGTTCTTGCTTCATAACTGCCATCACCGTCTTGGGTTTGTCTTTTTGAGATCTTGTCATCTTCATCCTTTGACTCTAGTAGTATGCTTTTATGTTGTTCGTTTGTCTAAATCTGAGAACTTTTGGTAGTTTTTGTTGGTCCCTAACCTTGTGTGAGCTTTTGTTACTATCTTAGTATGTAAGTATGAAGAAAACATCTTGAACTACTTGTTAAGAACTGAGCTTGTCTTGTGTCTGAATCGCATTGTGCTGTCGCTGTACTGAAACTGAGGTTTGATAGCTGTGGTGAGATCTTGTTTGGTCTTTCTCTGATCTGAGACTTTCGTGAGAGTTTGGATTCTTAATTTTCTTTATTTGTGTTATTGTTCATTCTAAACTCTGCATTAAACATCTCCTGTTTGTTTTCTAGTTTCAGATGACAAGGATTATCTTGCTTGCTTCTAAGTCTGACACGGAAGACCGTGATAGTGGTTTGTTTCTGTATGGGTTGTTCTCTCATCTTCCATATCTCAATTCGATAATACTTTTCCAAGTCTTGAAAGTCTCTGCCTTTGCTCTGTTCTTGTCTAAAGTTTGTCCTTTTTTCCTTGTTCTTGGCTAAAGTTTGTTCTATATGCTCTATGTCATAATTTTAAGTCTTTACTTGGCTATAATTTATGTATTTATTCAGTTTCTTGTCTGTTTTGGTCATGAAGAACAATTGACTAAAGTTTTTGTCTTTGCTATGTTCTTGTTGTGTTCTGACTTCTAGTGGCGGCTTCGACTACGAATAAAGATGTATCTAAACTGCCAAATGTGCCAGTTTTGGACCTAGCCGAGACCAATAATCAAGCCTCGAGTCATCAGTTTGAAGGTAATATGAGAGTAACCGACCAACCAAGACCACAAGAAACTTAAAAAGGGTGACTTGAGTATGTCTTTAAGACCACGGGAAGATGAAAATCTTGATTATGACAGTAATGCTGGCTCTTCAAGCTTCGAGTTCCACAGTGCTCGTGGTGAGCGTTCGAATCAGAGTCATGCTTCAAGAGCATACCTTCGATACAAATACCATCAAAATGGGTTCTTTGCTTAGCAATTGGCTTATCTGTTTTGATACTTGGATCAGCTTCTTACTTGAGATTAAGTTCTGAAAACTTGAGTTTTGTTGAATATGAACTCTAGAATGTTATGCTCATTTTGATGCACTCATGTGTTAGCTGTTAAGTATCTTTTAATGTCGTGACAATGTGCACATTTATATCATAAATCAACTTCGTTTCAAAAGTAATTGTATTAGATGTAAAAAATCATCATTATTACAAAATAGTTGTATTTTAATTTATATGTTAGATTGTAGATTAAAGGATAAAAATGATAACTAAAGGTTCTAAGAAAAATGATAATTAAAGGATACTTCAAACCCTAAAATTTAACCCTAAACCCTAAACTTTAAATATAACCCCTAAACTTAAATGTTTTTTTATTTAGTCTAAAATCTTAATCTTAAATTAAAATTCTTAATATGTTTTTTTTTAAATATTTTGAAATATTAAATCAAAACCTCAAATCCTTAACTATAAACCTATATATATCATACCCCAAAACCCTCTAACTAGATATTTTTAAAACTCTAATCTTTTACTATTTAACTTCAAAATTAAATTTAATATCAAAGTCTAATATTAAATCTTAAATATAAACACAAAACATTTTATTCCAAACCCTAAACTCAATAATCATTTTGTTAATCTTATATCATTAATTTTATTTAACTTAAAAATACTTATAAACGTGAAGCTAATTATTTTGTTAATATTATATCAAATTTAAATTCCAAACTTCAAAAACTAAATTTTAATTTTACACACTAAGTCTAATACCCCAAACCACATACTTCATATTAGAGTATGACCTTATATGTTTTGGATCTTTAATGGAAAAACATATGATGTTTTATGATTTACTTGTATGTTATTAGAGTATAAACTTCAAACCTTATTTTCTAAACCATAAACTCCAAACTCTAAACCCTAAGTACTATACCACAAATTAAACTTACATTATCAGTTTTATTTAACTTAAAATTGCAAAAAAATGTGAAACTTAATCATTTTGTTATTATATATCATTAGTTTTAAAAATTTAAATGAATAAATTAATTGAGAAATCATTCATTTTTATATAAAAAACTAGTCAAACATATAACTACAATCAATAAAATAATTATTAAACCAAATAACAGTTTTAATAAATTGAGCAATCTTGGCCATAGATTGACTTTAATCAAATGGCTATTAATGAAGTTTTTTAGTTATCCTCGTGCTTCTTTCCTATTGGTCAGTTTTTTCAAGAGAAAGATTGCTTTTCCAAGAAAAAAAAAATTGCTATCGATCAATAACGTAACTCTACGCAGATCACACTCTTTACCGTTGGATGAGTTTTAATCTAACGGACCAAATGTAATTTAATTCTCTGCCTTTCTTTTCGTCTCTTTTTTTTTTCGAGGCATCTCATCGGTTCCCATCCCATCTTTTCTGCATCTCTACAGATCTCGAGCTCATCGGTTCCTTTCCTCTCAATCTCGAGCTCTTCTACTGATTCGAAGTGTTACTCACAGATCTACTGTCTCGCTTTACTCACTCAGAGAACCAGATTCGTGTCAAGTCTGAAGCGGTTGAGTTTGAAGCCTAGATTTCGTGTCCTGGATACCTTGTAAACGTTTGGAGCGGTTTAGTTGTTTAAAATTTCAGACTTTATTTCTGATGGATTATTTTGAGTTGTCGTATGAATGTCTTATGTTTCTTATTTTTCTTTGGTGGTAGCTTCATGGAGAGCTCGATACTGGAAGAAGACAGATGAAGAGGACGACGGTAACGCCGGTAAAAAGTCAAGAGACTTGGAGAGTTACGCAAGCTTTGTATACCTCTGCTTACTGCAATTTTTCATCTGAGTTTGATATTGGGCTGAGCAAATTTGTTTTTTTTACCTACAATTAGATGGAGTTGGAGTCGAGCAAGATTTAGAAGAGAGGAGATGGAGTTGATTCAGAGGCGAGGGAAGAGAGACATGAGAAGCTTGAGGGAGTTAGTTCAGAGACAATGGCGAAGTTACACATAGACACAAGAAGGAGGATGGAGTAGGAAGATGACGACAGAGTAGATTTAGGTTTTGGTTTAATCTGTTTTGGTTTAGTTTTTGGTTTAATGTATTCTGGTTTATTTTTATTTTTTTATCCTGATCTAGTTTTATATTTATTTGTAATCTAATTTTCATTAATAAATAAAATTTCTTTTTTAATTAAAAATTAATTTTCGGTTTATTTTTAAATATATATTCTAATTAATTAATTTAATTAATTTTGATTAGTTAATTTTAAATATTTTATTTTAAATTATAGCATTATATTCATGTCATCATAAAATATTTTGCAACACTAAAAAAGGGCAATGAAAAATTAAACTACAGCACGGATAAAATGTTATAAAAGATTATTGTATAGTTTATGATTAACGCTACAATTTATATTTATCATATCTCGTGAAAAACGCTATGATATATAGGGGTTTACTATAGCTACGGCTGTCAGAGCGTTTATAAAAACGCTACTAAATCTCTATAGTAGCGTTTTTCGTGTGCTACTAATACTGATATTTCTTGTAGTAAATGTAACCATCGAATTCCTTGATTGTCTATAACGATGCTTATATATTTGTTATGCGTTTACAGTTGGATTCCATTGGATTAAAAGTCACACCACATCCATGTCTAATATATTCACCGAGGCAGTACACAAAATAAGGGACAGCTACAAGCCTACAACTATATACAGATTGGCACCACTAGACCTACTTTTATTCTTGTAATGAACTTGTAATATATAGTATAATTCTTGTTTTATATATATATATGTAAATTTGTAATTCAACTGTTGTATGATGTATGTGTATTCTTCTTGAATCTATTATGTGGCCACTGGCCATGTCTGCGCATCTGCTGATGTACCCAACACTTTCTCGCGTCTCATTATAGTCGAAAGCTATCTTTCCCATGTCTGGTAAACATACAATATTTTCTTTTGTCCAGTTCTCTATCCAAGTAGTGATTAAAAAATACGGTGGATTCTTTTTTTTTTTGTGAAACTATTATGGTGGATTCTGTAAGCAAAATATTTATGTATCTGACGATTTCATGTTTATTTCACGTTATAAGATCTTCTCAATAGAATCACATGATAGTTTTATATTATGATTGTTTGAGTTTTCAAGGATACGAAGCTGGTTCAGTCCAAATACTCAGATGCTTCAGAACATCTGAAATATAATGTCAGTAAAAGAGAATTTGATTTAAAGCTCATGAAAACTAAGCGACAATGATACATTTTTAAGAACAAAACTTGGATTCACCCCCGTGGTGAACTCTCAAATTTACTTCAAGTGTTAGCATCAATTAAAGTGTCATGTATGATTAGTTAAAAAAAACAATTTTTTTTTTAAAAAAAAGAAAGAAATGAAAAAGACGTCGACTAATTTTTGGGTAAAGAGATATTTGAAGAGTTTAGAGTTTACCCAAAGATTTAGGGTTTATCCATGGGTTTAGGGTTTATTGTTTAGTGTTTAGAGTTTATCCAAAGATTTACGGTTTAGTGTTTTGGGTTTACCAATTTCACAAACAAAGCTTTCAATATTCTGTGTGGATGATGAAGAATCTTTCAATATTATGCGTGGATGATGAAAAAGAAACCATAGATGACGTTAAAAAAATTAGTCGACGTCTTTTTCACCTATTTATTTTTTTTTTAATTTTGTTTTCTTATTTTTACTAATCCTATATGATACTTTGATTGGTGCTAACAATTGAGGTGAATTTAAGAGTTCACATGAACCCAGTTCTTGTTCAATTTTTTAAACTGCTGAGGAAAATCATTAAATAAATTAGTTCTCTTTTCTTTTTTATTTTGCTGAGTAATGAAATGTTTGTTTCCAAGCATATGTCTTTATGCGTCATTCAAAAGGTAAAGAGTAAAGACAACCCCTATTTTTTCAATTTCTAAAATAAATTTCTTTGAAAATTTCCCTTCCTGATTTGCTTATTAAGCACCTTGCTATCTGGCTAACGTACTTTAAAAACTCAAATTGGGTATGTTGATTACATCTGGGTATGTTTATTATAAAATTTAAAGCTTATCAATACAATCCGAACTTTAAAACTTCAAATTGGTTAGGGCCTAGGGGACATAATGTTTATGGAGACATAGAATCTAGTATTATATATTCCTATTAGCCAAAACTAATAAAAGTTGCAAAACACTTTCAATTTAAACCAGCTAACTTTAATCTAGTTGTTACCGTTATATATATAATCTGGTCATTTATCTTTATATATTAAAAGAGAAGTTACAACCTCAATTCATATGTGATTTTTTTAAAAAAATGGATCCTCACTAGAAATCAGTTACCATTCATTTATTATTAATAATATGACTTAATAATATATCACTCCTAGTATAACCATCTATTACTACAAAACCGGATTGATTAACAAACTGATATTTGATTCCTTATTATTATTTGATTTCTTATTAAATGTAATCATAATATGATTATAGGATGATTGCTCTCTAGGTGATATGGCGAGGCAAAGACTCAAGTTCTTCAAAGCAGTGGACTGATGGTTGATTCAAAGAGTTGCGGAAAGACTCCTTGACACTTGTAGATGACTAGATCGGATATGACACACCAACTTAGACACCTAGAGGTTTTCTGGATATTACGCACCAACAAGATCACTCAAAAACTCGTAAACAAGTTTAAGAGAGAACTAGGTTTTAGATAAAAGATGATTGCATAGAAAGAAGGCTTGCGACAAGTTTAAATAGAGAGAAGACTTGAACAGGCTCAAGTTGTCGAGATCATTAAAGGAAACATGTTCCCTTGATACTCAAACAAAGACCAAAGACTTAGTTTAAAACATAAAAGAGTTTGCGAAACATAAAACATGAAATAAAGACTATAAACTAAAGATAGCATAAGATAGATATGTGGTTGGTCCAAGGCATCCGAGATGCACCAAAGATACATCATCTAGGTGATATGAAAGTGAACTCATGGCCTCATTAAAAACCTTAGTTGGAAAACCCAGTGAGACAAAACCAACCAAGAGAAAAAGAGTACACACAAGCCACTTGCCTAGATTATGATCAGCTTGAAGGTTTAGCTTAAAGTGTGGTAAGTGTGTCTTGGTTACTCAAGCTTCGACCAAGACAATCTTCTTACTTCCAACAATTTCATGGAGTTTTCTTGTCATTGCACGAATCATGGGACCTTTGGGAATTGCCAAGGCATCTCCATCTTCATCCTGCTTGTCTTTGATCTCCTCTTCTCTATCTTTACCAACTTGTTGGTCCATGATCACATCAAATCCTATTATTAAATGATATCTGAATATCAATTCAAATATTTATGTATATAAAATGAAAATCAACCCCCGGACAGTTGTGCGGGTCGAAATCTAGTATATAAATTATTTTTCATTAGACATGTTTGGTTATTGGCTAGTAGATTCCACATAACTTCCGCAGATTCCTCAATTTATAACGTATGATTTGAGTTGGTCAGCGAATTTACTCAAAATAATCTCTGTTTAAATTATTTAAATAACCATTTATTTTTCTTACAAGTAACAAATGTTATGAATTTGTTTCAGAAAAAAAAGAAGTTAAAATTTCTAGGAAATAAATCATCAAAATCAGTGACTTTGATGCTTAAAACAAAATTTCAAGATTGGAATAGATTGAAGTGACTCCGCTAGAAAAGTTTATAGCCTCATTGTATGTTGGAGCTTCAAAGAGATTATGTGTCAATGGTCCCAAAAGTTGAAAAACAAAAAATTGTTAGCAAAAGCAAATGGAATAATATGTTTTATTTATCTTATAAGGAATTATTGGCTCTTAAGAAAAAGGAGGTTATATATGCTATATGGAGCATCTTGACAACTTTGATTTTATGTTGGATTCTTTGATTGTAACCAAAGATGTACACTTTTGTGCCCACTCCTCACTTTCGAAACTTTTGCTTAATTATTGGTGAGTTTTTCTATTTTTACATTAAAAAATTATTTTATTTTTATTTCTTTTGATCATGATGACAAGTTTCATTCACAAATCGTATATATTCTCTCAAAGGTTTTATGTGAGAAGAATAATCATAACATTCTTTTGTCCATTTCCTCCAACTTTCAGTGGACTAGCTTTCTTCTTATCCTTGTTTCCGCACTTCATTGCGTTTTTTCTCCCATTCCATAATCTGAATCTGAAATTTATTTTGTATTCTGAAATGTTTTTTCCTTATTTCTTTTGTACATGAAAATATTTTTTTTGTTTGTTAACTGAATGATTTTTGGAAGCAAAACAACTAATTCCATAAAAGGATAGTATCAACAATTAATCTAATTTCTACTTATAACAAAGTTTAAGACACAATCTTGATTTCACCTGGCCAAACAGAGCAGCTTACTTCTTGATAAAAATAAAACTTATGACTAATGGATAACCAACTTCTACCACCAATATACCACAAGCATTATTATTTTGAATTGTTTGTACATATAAAATGATAGATTGAGGGATGTATGAGCCAAAATTCAACTAATCCATACGAAATTTTAACGATGATTGATCCAATCTCAGATTTTCTAATGAAATCTAAGATTTAACTTTATTATTTTCTCAGCAAACAACATCAACATCAACTTCTACCACTATACAATACAACTGTCTGGTTGTTATTTCCGTAGCAAAAAAGAAACTGTATGGTTGTTATTTTGAAATGTTGGTACATATGATCCGTTGAAGGACATAACTAGTTTATAAAGCGGTGATTTACGCCAGCAAACCATATGATCCGTTTAAATTCGTGTAACAAAACTAACAAATTGTCACCATTAGTCGAATCACTAAAGTCTATTTATTGGTATTATAATAGAGCTTTCGGAACAAATCCAAAGCCCACATACTGAACTTCGCAGAACAGGCGTGGACAGTATACGTTACCCATCTTTCTAATGGGCTTGATCCCTCACGGCTAATTTTGTTTTTGGACACTTAGCAAACAAGTGTTTCTTGTTGCGCAAGAAAGAATCCTCTTTTTCTTTTGATTTCACATACATCGATTTGATCTAGGCCAATAAGTTTAGCTTCATGCTTTACAACGTAGTCGTTGGTGCTGAAAAGATTCAATCTCATTAAACCAACCCTATAATCCATCATCATGACCACAAGAGGAGGGTCCTTTGATTCTTCTGCTGCTTTTACTTGATGAGCAAGGTGCTTTTTTGCAAAGAAGTCACATCTGGACAAAGTGTTCTACCTTTTGCAAGTAGATCGGACATGTCTCAGAGATGTCACTGGAATTCGACAGAGCACCTCTTCCTCCATATCCCTTGGAAGATCCGACATCTTCTTCTTCATCCAAGCAGAATCTATTTAACCCAAAACTTGTCCTTCTTGTCGGGAAAGTTAGGTCAACGTTCTTTTTTTTTTGAAACGAGAGTTTCTTAACCAAACAAGGGTTTCTTGTTGCACAAGAAAGAATCCATTTTGTAAATTGCCCAACAGAAATGCTTTGCGGTTTATTGATGTTTAAGGATAAAAATAACCCTAATCTCTACCTAGTTTCATACTCTTTGTCTGAATAAAAACAGAAGCACAGTAATGACTTTGTCTTCTTTCTTCCAATGTCACTTCAGAAAAGGTAACAGCAAGTACTCTGCATAAAACAGCTGATGACAACAGACATGAAGAAAATTATTAGTAAATGGTGTGTGATATGATGAACTTGAAAAGACTCGGGGTTTAATAGCCAAATCTAACCTTCCAAATGAACATATAGCACGAAGTTATTTCGGTTTTGCTACTCAGATCTACAGACTTAGCTCGAGTCCATAAGGTTGTTGCCAGAATCACATGACCCCCAACCTACACAAAAACCAAACAAAACATGAAGCCTTTAACACTTTTTTGTGCAGTAATTTGATGTGTAGAGAAAGATTGTTACCGAGATGACTTTGCTCCATATGAAAGGAGACGTGGCTCCAACTAGAATAGCAACAGCGTAAGCCATTTGAAGTAGTGAAACACATGTCCAAAACACCTTTTTTTTTTTGCAAACAAGTATCTCAATTTTTAGCTTTCAACACAGAGTCTCTATTACAAGTTCTTTAGCTTTGGAATCTTACCCGTTCCTGACCAAGAGTAACAGAAAATGATCTGATTCCAAAGATCTTATCTCCTTCAATATCAGGTATATCCTACAATATAAAACCAATTATACATTCAAAACTTCATCATCTCTACACTAGCTAGTAGAATGCTTCACTTTGAGTTAATAATCATTTCCATCTTTGTTTACCTTAAACAAGGCAATAACGACAGAGAAGAAGCTCATAAACGCGGTGGCGAAAATAAGAGGCCTGGTGAACATGACTGGTCTTCCAAACACATGGGTCTGCCAACAAAAGTTCTCAACAGCTTTGGCAAATGGAACACTTCAAAAGATATATAAGGAAACTAGTTTTAAGTTACCTGAATATGCAGATAAAAGGCGATTTGAACTATAATAGCTCGGACTGCAAGGATACACATGGCTGCAACCAATGCAAATCTTTTCCACCTTAAAAGTGGCAACTGTTTTTAATAGGCCAAAAAAAAAGGTTAATAAGAACTTCAACATCAGCCAAATCACTAAGGTGAGAGAAGCTTAGCTTACATTGATAGAGTATGCAGTACCAAGCATGAAACTCACAAAAAGTGCCCAGAATAGTGGCCATGAACCAACAATCCACCCCAGCCAGAAACTCTGTAAGTTTGTGTTTTTAATTTTTAAAATTAGATTTATATAAATGTTTCAAAAGTGTGTGAAAAAATGGCATTCTTCATACCATGATGGAGAAGGAAGCTACAATCGCAATGCCGGTTTTAACAGAATATTCCCCTGATGCTAACGGAAGATATGGCTTGTTAACCTGCAACAAAGAACCACATAAGAGTATGATCTAAGCACTAGTGAAGATGATTTGATCTTGGAATCATAAGAACAACACAGAGAGACATGTTACCTTATCTATTTCAACATCAGACAACTGATTGAGTCCAACTATGTATATGTTCATCATAAGAGCTGCAACAACAGCCTGACAACAAAAACCCAAAATTGTTCAAATAGACAAATGAAATAGCATTTTTTTACTGTTCAATCATACACCATGTTACCTCCAAGATGCCGGTGAAAAGTAATGGCGAGATGTCAGAAACCTTCTCTACTGCTAAGAAAGATACAGATAAAATGCTAAGTACCTGCAAAAAAAACAAAACCAAACACAGAGATAATGTTATTGTAATCTGTAGAGATTTATGTTTTATCAAGAGACTGAGAAACGTTTCTTAACTGTGCCGATAACTGTATGTGGCCTTGAAAACCTGTAAAACGCATCTAAGGAGTCTCTAAAAGAGTTTGGTTTGCTCTTAGGGTCGAAAGCCTCATCGGGCTGACCCGTAGTGGCATTTGCTTGAAACCTTGACTTATGTCTCGAACACAAGAGCAATGATGAAGATTCTTGACCTTCAAGCCTAGTAACAAGATTGTTCCTACTCTTCAGTTTTGCAATAACATTACTCGAATTACAACTCAGGACTCGGTTTCCTGCAAAATAAAATGAATAAAGACCAAAACCTTGACTAGTTTCCAACATACATTTGTCTTGTCTTGTAGACTGATATGTGTAATCGAATATAAGCAATTAGGAAGCTAATTAAACCCTAAACGCACCTGGTAAAGAGTGGATCTTTAGATTCTGCTTCTTCCAGTAAACTCCACCACCAGCTGATACATTGCATTGCATATTTGCATGCATGACAAACAACAAAATTCAAATTAAATCCCAGAAAAAAACAAGCTTCTCTCCATACTGTGGTCTACTTCAATCTAATAAACAATTCAATAAAAAATCAAAGCTTTTTTGTATGGAAGTGAATCACAAGACAAAGCATTAAAAGGAAAAAAATAAAACAATAAAAAGGAAATAGATCTGGAAGAGATTCTAAGGAGGAGTTACCAGCGGAGAGGAGAGAAGAACTAGAGAGCAGAGACTCCATGAAAGCTACTTTTTTTCTTGGTTCAGTTCAGATATCAAAGACCAAAGAGATGATCTTCGGGACGCAACAACATGAGAAACGATGGAATAATGAACAAGTCGGTCGAGAATTTAATAAATAATTAGTGTCTCTGTTGCGTGTTTTTATTAATGATTGACCACAAAAAACTTATTTTTAACTTTTGATGGGAAATGCAAGTACAGATGCAACTAGAAGAAGTAATCAAGGGTTATAGACGTAATTAGAAGAACGTATCTTATGATTAGTGAAAAGTGTGGTGTAGGTTTGCCACTTGGTTCCACACCAAAAGATCTGTCGGGGGGACAAAGTATATCACGTGTTGTCCTTTGCTAGTTATGTTGTGTCAGTTCAGGCCTCAAGTTCTCGCGGGCCGGACATTAAATCACCTCCATGGGTATAAAAATACAATAAAATATTGGGAAAATTGCTAATAGAAAACAAAAAAACAAGGGTGTTGTCCCTTTGGTATAAATCATTTTTTGTCCAATTTTTCTCCTTTTTACCCTTTGTATTTCTGAAAACTAATGAAATAAATACTTTTGTGAATCAAAAAAAATATTAAAAATACAAACAATTAATAAAACACCAATATACACATGCTGATATTTTTTTGTTTTCAAAAAGTTGATAAATAAGAATTTGAAAATACGTTCTCCTAAAGGTAGAATGTGCCTTCTACGGAAAATGGTATAGTAGAAAGCGTTTTCTAAAATAAACATGTTCATCTACTATTTTTAGAACGTACATTCTACTATTTACTAATTTTCTACAAAAGTGGAATGTGCATTCTACTAATCCTAAAGCTATCTACTTTTCGTCCGGAAGCATCTTCTACTTTTATTAAGTATTCTAAATTTCGCGGAATGTGTTTTCTAAAATGTACTCTTCCGTCTACTAAAAGTAGAATGCGTGTTCTGGATTTTTGTCAATGTTCTAAACTTTTAGAAAGCGCCTTCTACGGATAAGATTACCTGATTTTTGCGAAAATTAATGAAAATTTCAGTTATGGAAATATTCTAAAAATCTTCTAAAAATATTCTAACTTCCTAAAACGTGTTATTTTCGATTTTGCTTGTCAAATTTTTTTAAAAAATGATTTTCCCTTGTCTTATTCATTAATCTATGGTTTTTCCATAGTTTTTCTTTTGTTTTTTTTCACAAACTCTTGTTCACTATGATACATATCTATACAACATGTGGTGTTTTGAAATTAGATGCATTTTTTTGTAAAATTTTATTTTTACTTTATAAAGTTTACAAATTTTATTTTTATTAAAAACATTTTTAAAATTTATATTTTTATTAAAAAGTTTGATAAAATTAAAATGGTTACAAACGTTTTAAACTTTTTATAAAAAATAAAACTTGTAAAATGTTTCTTTTTATAAAGTTAGTTTAAAGTTTTTATTAATTTTTTTGTAAAGTTTTATTTTTATTTTATAAATTTTAAATTTTTTATTTAATTACAATTTTTTTAAAAAGTTTTAAACTTTTTATAAAAATAAAACTTTGTAAAATGTTTTTAATAAGTTTATTTAACGTTTTTATTAAAAAAATTTGTAAATTATTTTTATTTTTACAAAGTTTATTTTTATTAAATAAAATTTTAAAAGTTTTATTTTATTTTCCCTTTTTAAAACGTTTTTAATTATTTTTTAAAATTCTTTTAGTTTAATGTGTTTAATAAAAACTTTAAACAAACTATATAAAATTTGTAAATTTTATAAAAATAAAATAAAACTTTACAAAAAGTTTTTAATAAAAAGTTTAAACAAACTTTATAAAAATACATTTAATTTTTTTTCATTAAAAATTTTGATAAAATTAAAAAGTTTACAAACATTTTAAACTTTTTATAAAAAATAAAAATTTGTTAAATGTTTTTTATTAGGTTGATTTAACGTTTTTATTTAAAAAAATTTGTAAATTTTTTTCTTATTAAGTTTTACAAAATTTATTTTTATTAAAAAATAAAAGTTTTTATTTTTATTTTCCCTTTTTAAACGTTTTAATTATTATTTTTTAAAATTCTATTAATTTAATGTGTTTAATTAGATTAATCAAGGGTTAGTTTTGGGATTATGAAAGAAATTATACTAAAAGGACAACTAAATGATAGTTTTATACTATAGGGACAACCATGCTGAATTTTTGTTCCGTTTTGGCAATTTTCCCTAAAATATTTACAGTTTAAAAATATGACGCATGTTAATTGTTCTTCGTACCTCAAGTTTGAGTAATAGAATAGCCGTTTGCCGCAAAAAAAAAAATTTAATTGTTCTTCGCACTGCTTCTTTGACAATTTTTTTGGTTAAAATGTTAAATTGATTATCAACAGAAAAAAATAATTGTTACAGGAAAATGTTTTAGGATTGGCCGGACTTGTCTCCTTTAGGCATTCCGAGCAAACCACCTTTGAAGCGCCTCACTGTAAAAGCTTGGCTTTCGAGGCCTAAGAAAAGAAAATCAATTTCTGATCAGCTTATCTAAATACCGGACCATATGCGCTGTATCATGATACTTTTGATTGTGCTTAAGATCATTTCTTTCACGCCATATTGTGTGAATCGTTACTTGAAAAGCAAGTTTGAGAAGATAAGTATCCACAACTATAGTATGGTTTGATATTAGAGTTTCCACTGTGATAGTCCAGTCGGATCCACTCACGACCCAAACAGAAAACCCACAAGGTCAATCCAACAGTGAAGGAGTAGGAGCAGGCGAAGAACAAGTGATCTCTTGTTTCATTGGGCTCGCCACACAGATAGCACGACTCAGTGATTCCCCAAGCATGTGTGCGTGATCCTGTAGATAACCTGCCTCTAAAGGTCAGCCAAGCGATGAAAAACATCCTCAGGATTGCTTGGAAAAACCAGACCAGCGAGCTCCATGCGTGATAATTTTATCTTTTTTTGTTCTGCCAGTTTTAGTTTTTCTTTATATATATGTTAGAAAAATACTCCATTTGTTTCTTAAATTTACTTTCTCATTTCAAAAAAGTATATTTTACGTTTTCAATGCAAGTTTTTTACATATTAATCCAATTTTATCCTTTTTAATAGTTGATAAATTTTTATCAAATCATTTTCATTTAACTAATCCTTTATATATTAAAGGAGAAGAATTTCCAAAATATGTTTACAAACATTAAAACAAAAATGCTTATGTGTTAGTTCACATTCATTTAACAATTAATGTGTTCACACACTAATTTCTTAATTCTATCGCAGATAATTTAATGTGTTCACACACTAATTTTTTTTTAATTAGCTCTTTTTTAGTTTTTGTATTATTAATTTTTGTATTAGTGAATTCAAGTTTTCTCCAGACAAATACTAAATAATATCATTGCTGAAAGAAATAAACTACAAAATCATTAAGATTCACATCAACTAAAATGTCAGAATGAGAATGTTCTTAGAAATTGAAAGTTCTGTATTTTGGCGAACTTGGCTATGGTTGAGGTTTATGCATACAAAAGAAACAAATAATTATGATTGATTATGATTAAGAAAATTTAGGTGAAAAATACCACACAAAGTTAGATCTTAGTTTAGCAAAATATTGTTTTTCTTTACTGAATTTTCATATCAAACCAAGAATTAGAAACATAATCAGATTGTAGAAAAAATCTGAAATCAGAAAAGGTTTAAAATATAAAATTCTCGAAATCGATTGAAAAACAGAATTCGTGCATCGAGTGAAGAGATCACATAATTTATGAGGCAACTCTAACCCATTTCACTCGATTATATTATGTTCTATTATATTTACCAAATATTTTTATAAAAGTACATGTTATTAGTTATAGACTATTGACACCACATCCAACAATTTTATTGATATTCTTAAAGTGTGGTCCAATAATTATGTATGTAAAATAAGTCCAACATATTAGTTTTACATTTATTTATTTTTTTATATTAGTAGAAGAAAATAAGTCTGGATAAAATATTTGGATTCGAAGAACCGAACCGAACCGAATTTTATTTGAAAGTAATAATAAACACAAATTAAAACAAATAAATTACTCAAATGGATCTAAAGTTTAATATTGGGATAACCAGATCCGAATCCAATCCAAACTAAAATATTTTGGATACCGAAAATATCTAAAATACAATTATATACTTAAATATATTAGTTCTTTTAATTTTTATATCTATTAAATACTTGTTAATATGAAAATACCTAAAATAATAAAATATGTTCAAAATACTGAAAATTTATTATTTTCTCCATTTAAATATTTAAATTAAACTTTTTATGTAAATTTAAGTATTTAGTTTTATATTATTTAAATTTTAAATTTTATATTTTTTTTTTTTAGGATTAAATATATTTGGATTTTTTTTTAAATTACATAATTAAAAAAGTAGTCAAACTCAAACTCGAACCTGAACTAAATATACAATGCTTTGAACCAAATCTAAACCACATTCAAACCAAAAATTGTAAATATCCGAATCATATTTAAATTTCTAACTCTAAAAATCAAAATCCGAAATATATCAACTAAATCCGAACATATATTTGAATGCTCATTCTTTGGAAAAAAATATACGACATATCTCTTACTATAACTTAAAATAAATAATCTAATCAATTATTTCACTCCGCGCACGGCGCAGATTACTACCTAATTTTACATTAAATGTAGACACATTAATATATTTTACAATTTTTTTTTTGCATATTAGAAAAGAGAGAGAATATTTTTACGTAGTTACATTGATAAAAATAATTAAAAATTTTCCTTTTTAATAGTTGATAAAATTCGTGGAAATTTCTTTAGTTCAGTGATTTGACTATGCTAAGAGTTTATTAATGTTGAGGTCTGTGTTTTGAGTTTCAGTGAAGGTGAAATTATGTGAATTATTGGAGAGATTGCTTACAAGAGATCTGCATCAAAGGACAAGGAATATCGTCAAACATAGATCCGATAGAGCGATTTAGGATGCAGTGATCCTCATAAGATATGTAGAATTGTAGGTTGTAAAATCATCTGTAATATTCTCATAACTAGAGGCATCGCCGCCGCGCAAGCGCGGGGCCGAATACTTTAAGAGTGAGAAACTCGAGACTTGCTCGAGAAGATGTATGAAATTCACAAACGCAGTTAAAACATGTATGAAGATTAGAAACTCAATCAGCATACATATAGAAAGAATCTCAAGAGAAGATGAAACGGAAGCGCAAATAATCATAGGAGAAGAAGAAGAGCGAGAGAGACTGAGGAAGATTCTGAGGCTAAGGGGTTAAAAGTTAGAAGAAATCTCTCCTCTAGGTCTGTGATCTCACAAGAGTTGGTTGGTCAAGAATCAAGATGCCTTCCATACCCTTCACTGGGGACCTGAGTATAGGCGGGTGAGTTCCCCTGAGCACGGAATCAAGTAGCCCTACCATCACTGCAAATTGTTCCTAAACATTAGTAAACAGTTCGGGGAAAAAAAACTTAAGAGTTGCAAGTGTAGAATCAAACTTACAAACAAACTTCATACTCATCCACCATTAGGTTAAAAAAGATAAGAAAGTTATTTTTCATTTGATTTATGAATATTAGCTCAGGTCTGATGTTCGCCTTAACGTCTTCTCTCTCCTTTCCATTCAATTGCTGATAATGCTTGTCAAGAGAGAAGATGACTTTCGCAAGGATTGCGACGTTGCTAAGAAAAGCATGTCACACATGTTGCCGGTTCGACACTTGTTCTCATCCTGCAGAATGAAAAATAAAACACTTGAAAGACAATCATTTAAGAAAACCGAGCCTGATCTGAATATAATTACTAAAACATTGGAGTGGAAGACTTGCACCTTTTTTTTAATTTTCTTCTTGGCATTCTAATTTCATCAACAGCTGCTGTTAACTTTCCATGTCTGACACTGTATATGCGGCATCAATGGCGTCCCTCCCTCCCTCCTCCCTCCCTCCCTCCCTCCTTTCCCTCTCCCTCTCTCCCTCCCCTCCCTCCCTCCCTCCCTCCCTCCCTCCCTCCCTCCCCCCCACGCCGTTATGCAGACGAAAGTCTGAGGAGGTGATATCTTAAGTTGAGCGAAATCCTATTAAAAATGGGCCGAATAGACAAAATATTTAAGAGCCCATTCATATGAGATTGTAATTTTTAGCCCAATTGTTTGTAAATAGGATACGTGCGTAAAACGACAGAAAAAAAAATTAAGGTGTGGAACCCACAATACTGTACACGTATCTTATCAGGAATGAAGACACTGTCTCATTATATTATAGATTTGCGGAAACATAACTATCCAGCTTTAAAAAATAGTTGATAATTTTTTATCAAATAATTTTCGTTTAACTAATTTTACATTAAATGCAGACATATTAATATATTTTACAATTTTTAATTTACATATTAGAAAACGGAGAGAATATTTACATGTAGTTACTTTGATAAAATTGTGGTTATTCAATTTAGTCAAATTTGAGTCAAGAAAAGATAGTTAATTGTTGTAAAATATATCAGAAATGAACTACTACCTAACAATTATTTCGGTAGGGTGCCAAAAAAGAATCAGAAAAAAAAATAATTATTTCGGTAAAAGTATTTCCAAATTGAATTAACCGAGTTCAAATTTCGGAATAAACCAAACTCACAGTCACAAATTCACAATGGTTGCTTCTTGTGGGATAAAAAGGATTGTGACGTGGCTTTTCTCAGGGTTCTCTAACGTCATTTGCAGGCGTGATTTTTCTCTTGTAAACCGACAACACCAATCGGCCAGGCGGTTCTGACGGCTAAGTTGCCTGGTTATGTAGCAAAACCGGTTCAATAACCCGGTTTAATACCATACGAGTGCCTTTTCCGTGATCCAATTATTGTATTCCCTCCGTTTCTTAAAGAGTGTCGTTGTGACATTTTACACGGATTAAGAAAGTTGTTGAAATATATGTAAGTTGTAATTAATTACATCTCTTTGACCAATAGTATTTTAGATAAATAAAATTATTTATAAAATCAATGTAGTTTGCAATTAATTTTCAGCTGAAAGTTAGTATAATTTATATTTTAATTGTAAAGTGACACTCTTTGTGTAACAAAAAAATGAGTTTAGAGTGACAGTTATTATGAAACAGAGGGAGTAAGTCACAAACAATAGTGTCATTTCTGGTATTTGGATCCGAATTTGATTAGTGGTCGGTCGGTTCATTTTGTTCAATTAATAAATGGCAACCAGGAAGATATTTTTTGGCAAACCGGGAAGGCAATCAATTGAGATGAACGAGAAAAAAAGAAGAGGCAGTGAGATGAGTCATCATCAACCGACCGAATCAATAGAAATATCTTTAGATATTATTATTCCCTTACAAATATCTCATTCCTCTCTTTCTCTCTATTGGTTCGTTCCCTTGCTTGCCTCTTAAATTAAAGAGAACTCGAAAATATCAAAAAATTCAAAAACTCAAAAATATCTTCTCTCTTCTTCTTCTGGTATACTTCAAAGGCCATGTTCTGTATGAAAAATCAGATGGAGTGGGACAGCGATTTCGATCTCAGCGGCGCAGATAACGGACCGATTCCGTTTCCGGTGAGCAGTCTCCCTAAAACGGCGACGTTTGCGTTCGTGGTCAGCGACGCGCTTGACCCTGACCACCCTATCATTTACGTCAACACCGTCTTCGAGATTATCACCGGCTATCGCGCTGACGAAGTTATTGGTAAAAACTGGTGAGCTTACTTACTCCCCTTCCTTTTGTGTTAGTTACTGACTTACTGATACGATGTTAGAGCTTTGTTCTGTCTGAATTTCTTTTAAAGTTTGTCTCAACTCAAACTACATAGTTTGTTTTTTATATCTTTTAGGGAAGACTTGGAGGTTTGTCTCTATGATGTTTTTTCTTTTTCTTAATGCGTTACTGAAACTATTAATATTTTCTTTTAAACATGTCATAGTAATGTGTTATACAATCATTGCGTTGTGTTCTTAGTATGTTTAATTCAAGGTTTGTTTTGTCTGAATTTTCTAAAAGTTTGTCTGAATTACTGTTTAGGAACTTAGAGATTTACTTTGTGTGTCTTTTAGGGAAGACTTAGAGATTTATCTTTGTGATGTTTTTTTATTGTAATCCGTTACTGAACTGTTAATATCATCATGACATAATAATGTGTTATATAATTAAATGGGTTTAGCATGTTTATATATGTTTGATCTTTGTTCGTTTGCATCTGAATTTTGTTTCTTGTTTTTTTTTTGTGGCAGCCGGTTCTTGCAGTGTAGAGGTCCGTATGCTAAAAGACGACATCCCTCGGTAGATTCTACAGTTGTATCAAAGATGCGAAGGTGTCTAGAAAAAGGCATTGAGTTTCAGGGAGAGTTGCTCAACTTCAGGAAAGACGGATCTCCTTTGATGAACAAGCTGCGTCTTGTCCCTATCCGTGAAGATGACGAGATCACTCACATCATAGGCGTTCTCTTCTTCACCGATGCAAAACTCGCCCCATCTCCTGCAAAAGAGATCACAAGAAAATCTCGCTCTGCTTTACCAGTTGGAGAGCGTAACGTTTCTCGTGGGCTATGTGGGATATTCGAGCTCAGCGATGAGGTCATGGCTTACAGGATCTTGTCTCAGTTGACTCCTCGTGATATCGCGTCGGTTGGTTGCGTGTGTCGGCGGTTTAATGAGCTGACAAAGAACGATGACGTGTGGAGAATGGTCTGCCAGAACACGTGGGGGAGTGAAGCTACACGTGTTCTCGAGACTGTTCCCGGCGCGAAGAGGATCGGTTGGGTGAGATTAGCTCGAGAGTTTACCACACACGAAGCAACTGCTTGGAGGAAGTTCTCCGTTGGAGGTATTGTTCAGCCTTCACGGTGTAACTTCAGCACTTGTGCGGTTGGGAACAAGATTGTGATCTTCGGCGGGGAAGGTGTGAACATGGAACCGATGAATGATACGTTTGTGTTGGATCTTGGCTCCACTAGTCCCGAGTGGAAATCTGTTCTGGTTAGCTCTCCTCCTCCTGGTCGTTGGGGTCATACTCTTTCTTGTGTCAACGGCTCTCGTTTAGTAGTCTTTGGAGGTTACGGTAGCCATGGGTTACTCAACGATGTCTTCTTACTAGACCTTGATGCAGACCCTCCTACATGGAGAGAAGTATCCGGTTTAGCCCCTCCTATACCGAGATCATGGCATAGCTCGTGCACACTAGATGGAACTAAGCTGATTGTATCTGGTGGTTGTGCTGATTCAGGAGCTTTGCTTAACGATACGTTCTTGCTTGACCTTTCGATGGATACACCAACTTGGAAGGAGATAAGAGTTCCATGGTCTCCTCCATCTCGCCTCGGGCATACTTTAACAGTGTACGGTGACCGGAAGATACTTATGTTCGGTGGTCTTGCGGAATATGGTTCTAGGAGGTTCCGGTCTAATGATGTATACACGATGAATCTTAGTGAGGATACACCGTGCTGGAGACCTGTGGTTGGGTATGGAACTAGCCTTCCTGGAGGCGTTGCAGCTCCGAGGTTGGATCATGTGGCGATTAGTCTCCCGGGTGGGCAAATCTTGATCTTTGGTGGTTCGGTTGCAGGGCTTGACTCGGCTTCTCAGCTTTATCTTCTTGATCCAACGGAGGAGAAACCGGCTTGGAGAGTGTTGAATGTTAAGGGAAGCTCGCCGCAGTTTGCGTGGGGACACACGACATGTGTGGTGGGAGGGACTAGGTTGGTCGTCTTTGGTGGCCAGACAGGTGAAGAGTGGATGTTAAATGAAGTTCATGAACTGTTGTTAGCCAACTCTAGTACTAAAATCACCTCATCGAGACATGAAGAGAAGAGGCTCTTCTAGAAATGGAAACTCAGATGGTTCTTAGTTTCTCTGTACATGGTGAGTTTGAGAGTCCATGTTTTGTTAGTATTTTGGGTGTTATGGTATTTGTATATTCAACATTACGAATCTTATTTGTATATTCCTTCTTGTGTAGTACAATTTTGTAGGTGACCGGATGATCCAAAACCAAACTTAATGTTAAAATCTGCTGTATTTCTCTTCCTTTTTATTCTTTTATATGGTTGTTTATTGCCGTTGTAAGAAGTTTCAGTTTTGGTCAGGAGATTTGAGTTCTATGATGCAAATGCTACATGGTGTAATATTATAGGCTGTGGACTTAGCTAATGGAATACCAAACCACCAAATTTGATGTAATTTTATTTTCAATGGAACACCAAAAATAATACTATTCCACCATGTAGAATGAATAGTCTTTACTAAATGATTATTATTTTTTATGTTATAAAAAATAAAATATCATAGCACTTTACTTTATTTCAAATAAAAAACTAACTGAATATTATCATTTATTTTATGTATTTTTATTTTATTTATTAAATTTAAAATAATTATCTATTTTTATTTTATTTTATAGTTTAGTTAAACTTGTATTACTATCTAAAAAAAATTATTAAAATAAATATATTATTTTATGTGCTTTTTATATTTAAAATTTTGTTATTTTCAATATAGTATTTTATATAAAATAAATACATGTATAATATTTTAAAACCAAAAAATGTAAATGTAAATAAATTTATAAACATATAATTATGAAAATTTAATAAGTATAATATCAAAGTGTGATAAAACAATTATTTATCAATTTTAAATAATAAAATATAAAAATTATTAAAACAGAAATTATCAAATAATATATAATATTAATTTTGGTGTTGTCATGATTGGAGATGATAAAAAACTGACACCAAAATACTAAATTTAGTGTAATTTCAACATTAAATTTGGTGTCATGTTTGGAGATGTCTCTAGTGACCGTAAAATATAGCTACATGGTGTGTGGTATAGGTCTTTTTGTTGATTGTTTTGCATTATTATTTCAACGCTCTACTCTGTCACTCTTGGTGTGATTAAAAATATTTCAAAAGAACAAAAAAAAATAGGTGAAGTTTCAGTTTTGGTCCGGAGATTTGGTTTCTATGATGCAAACGGTGTAATACTATAGGCTGTGGACCTGGTGACGGTGAAAATATAGGTACAAGGTGACATAGGGTGGCATAGGTCTTTTTGTGCGGTTTTGGTTTGTGTGATGCTTGGTTTTGTCACTCATGGTTCTTTTCTAAGTGGTGATATATGATCATGGTTACAGTTGATTATTCCTTTATAATTAGGGTTTGATTAAGCTGGATCAATACAAAATATAATGAAGCTTGAAGTTGTAGTTAACATGCCAAAAGTGGTTAATCAATGCGCCGATATCAAAGCAAGACAAGATATTGTCAAATATCGTTATGCATTTAATATTTTAAGAAGGTGACTGATTTTATGTCAACAAACATGTCAGATTTGAATACAATAAAACAACATCACATGTCTTGTTGGGTTTGTGAGAAGTTTGAATACAAGAAAGTGGACATAAAAACAAATCTTAAAAATGAACAAGTGTATCAACTGTACAAAAGAAGTTTGGAAAGGTATAGATCACCGAACGTGGTTTACTTGACAAAATCAAAGAAGAGATGATATGCAACTTTGTGAGAGTTGATTATGAAGCAGAGCTTGGAGCATCTAATCGGAAAGTGATGAGGAGATCATCATAGATTATAGGAATGAATACATCTTGTTTTCGTTTAGGTAATATCTGAATTGGCTAATTTGTTTAGAAATGATTTACTATAGAAACCGATATGGTGATCGAGACAAAGACGCATGATGTAAGTCAAAAACTCAACATACGTTGGCCAGAGAATTTGTTAACTAATTTGTGAAATAATTTTTTGATTAGCTAAGTGTGTAATCAAGCAGATTAAAAAGGATGTAAATGACTGGAAGAAAAGCATATCTCACTGAGAAGTGATTCAGACGAAGCATATCTGCATGTGGACACACCACTTGTGTGGTCGGAGGAACTCGGTCATCATAGGTAGGGCTGGGCAAAAAATCTGAACTCAAAAAACCAAACCGAACCCGATTCGAAAGAGTAACACCGAACCCGAACCGAAATTGATTAAATATCTGAACGGGTTCAAAATTTCAGTATTTAAAGAACCGAAACCGAATCCGATCCGAACCGAAATATTTTGGGTACCCGAATGTATCCGAAATAAATTTATATACTTAAATATATACATTATTTTTATATATAATGTATATTAAAAACATTAAAATATATAAGATACCTTTAAGTTTTCCAAAATACTCGGAAAATATATGTATAGTCAAAAGTAAATGTTTAAAATAGCTAAAGTATACTGAAAACACCAAAATAGTTAAATATTTATTGATTCTTTATCCAAATATTCAAAGAAAACCAATTTATATGTTAAATTAAGGTATTTTGACATATATGTTATGAAAATTTATATGTAATATATTATCTTTCTTATAGATTTGAAAATTTAAAGTATATAATGAATTTTGAAAATTTAAAAACATTTTAAATGGGTTATCCGAACCCGAACCGAACCCGTAAAGATCCGAACCGAATCCGAACAGAAATTTAGAAATATCCGAATGGAGCTGAAATCTTTGACCCCGAAAACCCGAAACCCGAATGGACTGAACCGAAACCCAAATGGGTACCCGAACGCCCAGCCCTAATCATAGGTGTAATAAGGTTTCAAAATGGGTATATATTCGAAAATGTTATACAACAAAATTTCTTTCTATCCAAAATGTTTTTGCTGCAACCAGGTCTAGAGGAGATTCATGGGTTTATGATATGGAGATAGAGCTTGAATTAAAAACAAATTAAACGGAATTCATTTCACGTATCAGTTTTCAAGTTTGGTTTTGGCTCATCAGCTCACCTACAAAATTTTACTACAAAAGGAATATACAAATCAAGTTCGTAATCTTTGCATATACAAATAACCATTAAATCAAAATATTAACAAACACATGGGACGTCTCAAACTCACAAGCTCACCATGTACAGAGCAACTAAGAAACATTTGAGTTTTCATTCTGATTAAAAACACCTAGAAGACCCTCTTCTCTTCATGTCTTGATGATGTGTCTGTAGTACTAGAGGTAGCTAACAACAATTCATGAGCTTCATTTAGCATCCACTCTTCACCTGTTTGACCACCTAAGATGACCAACCTAGTCCCTCCGACCACACAAGTAGTGTGTCCCCATGCAATCTGCGGTGGACTTCCCTTAACACTCAGTATCCTCCATGCCGGATTCTCCTCCGTAGGATCAAGAAGATAAAGCTGAGAAGCCGAATCAAGCCCTGCAACCGAACCACCAAAGATCAAGACTCTACCACCTGGAAGGCTAACCGCCACATGGTCTAGCCTCGGTGGTGGAGCTGCCATGCCTCCCGGAAGGCTAGATCCATACCCAATCACCGGTCTCCAGCATGGCTCATCCTCGCTAATATCCATTGTGTAGACATCGTTAGACCGGAATCTCAAAGTTCCGGATTTTGCTAGACCACCAAACATAAGGATCTTGCGGTCACCATAGACGGTTAAGGTATGTCCAAGGCGAGATGGAGGAGACCATGGAACAGGTATCTCCCTCCAAGTTGGTGTATCCATCGAAAGGTCAAGCAAGAACGTATCGTTAAGCAGAGCTCCTGAATCAGCACAACCACCAGATACAATCAGTTTCGTTCCATCGAGCGTGCACGAGCTATGCCATGATCTCGGTATTGGAGGGGCTAAACCGGATACTTCTCTCCATGTGGGCGGGTCTGCATCAAGGTCTAACATGAAGACATCGTTGAGTAAACCATGGCTACCGTAACCTCCAAAGACTACTAAACGAGAGCCGTTCACACAAGAAAGAGTATGACCCCAGCGACCAGGAGGAGGAGAGCTAACCAGAACAGATTTCCACTCAGGACTAGTGGAGCCAAGGTCCAACACAAACGTATCATTCATCGGTTGCATGTTCACACCTTCACCACCAAAAATAACAATCCTATTCCCAACCGCACATGCGCTGAAGTTACACCGTGAAGGCTCAACAGTTCCTCCAAACGAAAACTTCCTCCAAGCAGTTACTTCATGCGTTGTAAACTCTCGTGCCAGTCTCCCCCAACCGATCCTCTTTGCACCGGGAACACTCTCGAGAACACGTGTAGCTTCAGTGCCCCACGTGTTCTGACAAACCATTCTCCACACATCATCATTCTTCGTCAACTCATTGAGCCGCCGACACACACAACCGACGGATGCAATATCAGGGGGAGTCAACTTTGACAATATCTTGAGAGCTATTACCTCATCACTCAGATCAAATATACCACCTAGTCCACGAGATACATTACGCTCTCCGGTTGGTGAAGCAGAGGCAAATGAGCGAGATCTTCTTGGTATTGGTTTCGCAGACAAGTCAGGAAAGGGGCCGAGATCGATTTCAGCATCAGTGAAGGAGAGAACGCCTATGAAATGAGTGATCTCATCTTCTTCACGGATAGGGACAAGACGGAGCTTGTTCATCAAAGGAGACCCGTCTTTCCTGAAGTTGAGCAACTCTCCCTGAAACTCAGTGCCTTTTTCTAGGCACTGTCGCATCTTGGACACAACTGTAGAGTCTACTGAGGGATGCCTTCGTTTAGCATATGGACCTCTACACTGCAAGAACCGGCTGTCATAAGAAGGAAAAAAAACAACTTAGATGGGAACTAACACTCTAACAGATAATGCAAGAGAAAGAAAACATCACAAAGACATTAGACATAAACTATGTAGTTGGCGTTAATCAGACAATACTGAAAGTATTAATATCCTCCTCACTTGATAGCATTGTTCCTCTATAACCAACTTCTAGTTCCATGATTTCGACTTAATCCCGACTTGTTTTCTAGCTAAGAATATCAAAAGAACGTATTCAAGCTCCTCAACAAGCTCTCTGGTAACAGCGTATAATTCATACCACAAGATTCCGTACTTCAGGGTAAAGAAGAAGGCAAGCTCTCTAATAACATCTCAACAAGCTCTCTAGTACCATTTCAATAAGCTCTCTAGTAAAAACGTAATCAAGCTACTCAATAAGCTCTCTAGTAACATCTCAACAAGCTCTCTAGTAACATCTCAACAACCTCTCTAGTAGAAACGTATTCAAGCTCCTCAACAAGCTCTCAAGTAAAAACGTATTCAAGCTCCTCAACAAGCTCTCTAGTAACATCGTATCCATACCGCAAAATTGGCTACTTCAAAATAAAAGGATAAAGAAGAAGAAGGCACACTCTCTAGTAACATCGAATTCAAGCTCCTCAACGAACCATATTGATGAATCAAAATTTATATTTTTACTCAACAAAACAAAGCTCTCTCTAGTAACAAGAACAATTTACAGTACTTGATTGAATGGTCCCTCACAAGCAAAAGAGCAAAGATCAAATTATGACATAAGTTAAATAATGCAAAAGAAATAAAACATATCACCAAAGACTAAGCTCTCCAAGTCTCATGAAACAACAAAAACTACTGTATATAGTTGGCGTTAATCAGACCATCCTGAAAACATTATAAGTACTATGTATCCTCCTCACTTTATAGCTTTCTTCCTCTATAACCAAATTCTAATTCCAAAAGACACAAAGCTGTCTCTAGAAACATCGTATCAGTAGATCAGTTTCTACCTAAAACAGTTAAAAGACATCAAACTATGCAGCTTCCGTTCCTAAACAGTAACCCTTAAAGGGTGAAGAATAAGGCAAGCTCATCAATTTAGTTGGCGTGCCTAAACAGTAATTCAGACAAGAACAAAGCTCTGCCTAGCAAGAAAATTGAAGGCAAGTAAGTAAGCTCACCAGTTTCTACCGATAACTTCCTCAGCGCGATACCCAGTGACAATCTCGAAGACGGTGTTGACGTAAATGATTGGTTGGTCTGGCTCTAGAGCGTCGCTGACCACGAACCCACATGGCGTCGTTCCAGGTAGACTAATCTCCGGAAACGGAATCGGGCCGCTATCTCCGCCGAACCATCCATCTTCCGCCACCTCATCTCCGCCGCTGAGATCGGAATCGCTGTCCCACTCCATTTGATTTCGCAACCAAATAAAAAGAGGGAAAGACTCGAAATTGAGATAAACCCAGAAATCTCCTTTGAAAACCCAGAAGAAGAAGGTGAAAAAGATTTGATTTTTTGATTAGGAGCCAAGCAAAGCAATCGAGAGGAAGATGATGGATGATATTTGAAGAAGAAGAAGAAAGAGGGATTGATTCGGGTGGGTCGGGCTTATGAGGGATCTCAGTGCCTCTCCTTTCTTTTATCTTAACCGCTTTCTTCATTTCTTTTACCTTCCCGGTTTACTAATAATATCTCCCCCGGTTTAATTTCATCAGAGTTCGGTTCTTGCTTACCACTGGTTTAACGGTTTTGATTTTCTTTTCCTTTGGTTTCTAATGCATACATCTCTTAAGTGAGTCTCTATATATTGAAAAACATTTCTTTTATTATTTTTTTCTGAATGAATGTTAACTTTAGCCGTCGGGAAAACATTTGGTATATCTACTGCTTTGAATGTTATATTATATACACATAGTATCAGACTGTTGCAAACTATCAAACCAAGATACCAAAAATGTTGTCATATCTTTTGTTATCAGATTGCTTCAATAACTGAGACTGTTTGTAACGTTCTTGTTGATAATTTTTGCAAGAGTTTACGGAGATGTAGGGTATTTACCATATTACGCAAATATTATCTGAGATGATGAGACGATGGAAGACCAGTGCTAGTTCATGTAGTTGTGTTGTAGGATTCATTGCTGAGCGTTAATATTGTTAATCTATTATTCAATCGATATTTGTTGGGATTCGAGAGTACGTCAGAGACTACTTCAAAAACTACGTCAGCGAATACTTCAGGGACTTCGTCAGTCAAGATTTGGTGATGGAAATCAAACAAGATCGCATAACTAAAACCAAGACAAGTATTTCTTATTAGGAAAATGAAATATCACTTTATTGAAGATGATAGGTTCGTGGAAATATTACTTCTCATTGAGTTATGAAAATTGCAAGTATTTTGGAATATTTCCTAATAGGTTTATGGAAATGGGCGAATGCCCTAATCCAACTAGGTTAATGTAATAAACTCCTACTATATAAGAGAAGCTCGTGTGCACTCTTCTCTCTAACTTGGCAAGCCGTAATAAGGTGACAAGAAAGGACCTAGCTTGGTTGTAAGCTTTGGTTGTGAGAGAGAGATATTATATTTTGTATTTGAGATTATAGTGATTTGCCTCATTGCTAGGCCCCATGGACGTAACCACATTTACGTGAACCCTGGGATATCAAATTCTTGTGTTTATCTTCTATAATTCCGTGTTCTTCTTCTGTTCTCCATAAATCTACAAACTCATACTTTCTAACGTACTGCGACAAGTGTGTCAGAGAGTGCTTCAGCGAGTTTGTGTGGTGAGTTTTCCCAACAAAGTAGTATCAGAGCCTTAGGTGGTGTTCTCAATGTCTACTAAAGTAAGAATTGAGGTGGAGCGGTTCAATGAGAAGAGAGACTTTTCGTTGTGGAAGAAGAGGATGCTTACGCATCTGTCAGTCCTTGGTCTAAAGGATGTATTAGAAGAGTCCGAGTCATCTTCTGTCTCAGCTAGGAAGAAGGATGAAGACGAGGATGTTTACAAAGAGCGGTTAGAGAAAGAGGAAGCTGAAAGGCTTGAAAGATCAAAGAAGACGATAAATCTGATCATTCTCAATGTTGGGGATCATGTGTTAAGGAAGATCGAGTTGTGTACTACAGCTGCTTCTACATGGTCTACACTAGAGAGGTTATATCTCTCAAAGACTCTACCGAATATAATTCACTTGCAGCACAAGTTCTATACCTTCAAGATGGTTGATACTCGGAGTATGGATGAGAATATCGATGACTTCTTGAAGATTGTCTCTCACCTGTCAAGCGTGAATGTAACTGTGTCAGAGGAGGTTCAAGGCGATTCTGCTCCTGAACTCGCTTCCTTCACGGTTCAACTCTCTCAAGGAAACGCTTAAGTACGGTAAGGAAACATTGTCGTTGGAAGAGGTGACAAGTGCAGCAAGGTCTAAAGATCAAGATCTGAAATCCTCTACGGCTTCACATGATATTGGTGAAGGTCATTATGCTAGAGGAAGGACTGAGAAGAAGGATCCTGTGAGGAATAACAAGGGCGGGTCTAGATCGATCTCAGGGTCTAGGATAACTTGCTGGTTCTGCAAGAAGCAGGGACACACCAAAAGGGAGTGTTATGCATACAAGAAGAAGTATGGCATAGATGAAGAAGAAGGTGAGGCATCGGTTGTGATAGATCCTGATTCAGACGATGATGCACTTTCCATAGGAGATAAGTGGCATCATGATAAGTGGGTGATTGATTCTGGATGTTCCTACCATATGACGTGTAGGAGGGATTGGTTTCACATGTTTCAAGAGCTGACTTCAGGACAAGTTCTTCTTGGTAATGATTGCGCGGTTGGAGTGCAAGGGATTGGTACAATCAACATCAAAGCTTATGGAGGTTCGGTTAAGACACTCACGAATGTCAGGTATATTCCGGAATTAAGAAGGAACTTGATATCCACGGGAACCTTGGATTTATTGGGCTTTGAGCATAGTGGTGGACATGGGAAGACTAGGTTTTACAAGCATGGTAAGCTAGCACTTCAGGGAACCTTGTCCGGGTCATTGTACATGTTAGATGGTGAGACTGTGTCAGGTGAAGTAAACTGCAGTGTCAAGAAGAAACCATCTAAGGATGAGACAGTCTTGTGGCATAGACGTCTTGGGCACATGAGCATGAGAATCTACAGATTCTGGCCCGGAAAGGGGTGATCGATAAGAGGAGGATTGGTGATTTGGATTTCTGTGAGAGCTGTGTGATGGGGAAGCAGAAGAGATTAAGCTTCAGCATCGGGAAACATGATACAGGTGAAGTTCTCAAGTATGTACATGCTGATTTATGGGGATCTCCAAGTGTGACACCAAGTCTGTCAGGGAAGCAATACTTCTTGTCTATTATCGATGATTATACAAAGAAGGTCTGGGTATATTTATTAGCTGCTAAAGGAGAAGCCTTTAGTAAATTTTGTCAATGGAAGAAGCTCGTGGAGAATCAAGTCAAGAAGAAGGTCTGTTGTCTTATAACAGACAATGGACTTGAATTCTGCAACACAGAGTTTGACAGCTCCTGTAAGCAACATGGAATCAAGAGACATAGGACTTGTGCATACACACCACAGCAGAACGGTGTAGCTGAACGTATGAACAGGACTCTGATGGAAAATGTGAGATGTTTTCTGGTTGAGTCGGGTCTAGAGGAAAAATTCTGGACTGAAGCAGTATCTACGTCAGCATATGTGACAAACATGAGTCCATCTTCTGCCATAGATGGGAACATTCCGGAGGAACTTTGGTTGGGCAAGAAGCCCGGTTATCTGCACCTGAGAAGATTTGGATCAGTGGTTTACGTCCATGCAGATCAAGGAAAGCTCAAGGCTAGAGATAAAAAGTGAATCTTCATCAGTTATCCAGTGGGTGTGAAAGGATACAAAGTTTGGCTTCTTGATGATGAGAAGTGTGTTATAAACAGGAATGTGGTATTTACAGAAGATAAGGTCTACAAGGATTTGAATGTCTGCAAAGAGAAAGCAGATGTCACAAAGGAGCTAAGAAATCAGACGGTGCTGGAAGATACAGCAGGATCTGCGTCAGGATTGATACTTCAGGTGGAGCTGTTGAAGAAACAGTTGAGTCAGCTGGTGACGCAGATGACAAACAAGGTGAAAGTCTTGAAGGATATCAGCTAGCAAGAGATAGAGTTCGGAGAAGAATAGTGCCATCTGCACGGTACTCTGACTCAGATGATGTAGCAGCGTTTACAATATATGTAGCTGATGATGTATGTGCTGAAGAACCTCAAGACTATCATGGAGCGATGAACAGCAAAGAGCGAAAGCAGTGGGCTGAAGCATGTTGTGAAGAGATGACTTCACTGGATAAGAACCAAACCTGGAAGCTTGTGAGAAGGCCTAGTAAGCGTAAGGTGATAGGCTGCAAGTGGGTCTTTAAATTGAAGTCTGGTATTCCTGGTGTTGAGAAGCCTAGATTCAAGGCTCGACTAGTTGCTAAGGGATACTCTCAGAAAGAGGGTGTTGATTATCAAGATGTGTTTTCACCCGTCGTGAAACATGTATCCATAAGGTTCTTGTTGTCAACTACAGTGAATCAGGATTTGGAGCTTGAGCAACTTGATGTAAAGACTGCGTTTCTTCATGGTACACTTGAAGAAGAGATTTACATGGAGCAACCAGAGGGATTTCAGGTTAAAGGGAAAGAGGATCACGTCTGTCTACTTCAGAAGGCTCTTTATGGACTAAAGCAGGCACCAAGACAATGGAACAAGTGTTTTGATCAGTTTGTGGTTAGTCACGGTTTTGTAAAGAGTGAATATGATCACCGTGTTTACATCAAGGAGGTAACCAAAGGTACATACATCTATTTGTTACTATACGTGGATGATATATTGGTTGCATCAAAGGATGCGGCAGAGATCAGGAAAGTGAAGCAGTTGCTGAGCAGCAGATTTGAGATGAATGACTTGGGTCCAGCAAGATGGATTTTGGGAATGGATATTGAGAGAAATTTTGCAAAGGGGATTCTAACACTGTCTCAATCTGGTTATATCAGGAAGATTCTCAAGGTATTCGACATGGATGAGTCAAAGAGTGTATCAACACCTATTGGTGCACATTTCAAATTGTCAGCTGTAGTAGATGATGAAGCAGAGACATGTATGGATGATATTCCATATGATAATGCTCTCGGAAGCATAATGTATGCTATGATAGGCACGAGGTGTGATCTGGCGTATGCGTTATGGTTGGTTAGCAGGTTTATGAGTAAGCCTGGGATGGTTCATTGGACTGCGGTTAAGTGGGTATTGAGGTACCTGAAGGGAACACAAGATCTGAAACTGTGCTTCAGGAAGAATGAGGCGTTTAATGTTGAAGGTTTCTGTGATTCTGATTTTGCTTCAGATCTGGACAAGAGGAGGTCGATCTCAGGTTATGTTTTCAAGGCTGGTGGGAATACAATCAGCCGGAGATCGAGTCTACAAAGCGTAGTGGCTTTATCGACGACTGAAGCAGAGTATATGTCGCTTGTTGAAGCAGTCAAGGAAGGAATTTGGTTAAGGGGCTTAGCGGAGGAGCTTGGATTCAAGCAAGACATGGTGGTGATATCGTGTGACTCTCAAAGTGCATTGTGTCTAGCCAAGAACAATGTGTATCATGAGATGACTAAGCACATCAGCAGAAAGATGCACTTCATCACGGATATCATCGCTCAAGGTGATGTAAGTGTGAAGAAGATATGTACTTCTTGGAATCCTGCAGATATATTAACCAAGGTTGTTCCGGTTTGGTGATGGAAATCAAATAAGATCGCATAACTTAAACCAAGACAAGGATGTCATATTAGGAAAAGGAAATATCACTTTATTGAATGTGATAGGTTCCTGGAAATATTACTTCTTTTGGAGTAATGGAAGTTGCAAGTATTTTGGAATATTTCCTAATATGTTTATGGAAATGAGTGAATGCCCTAATCCAACTAGGTTAATGTAATAAACTCCTACTATATAAGAGGAGCTCGTGTGCACTCTTCTCTCTAACTTGGCAAGCCGTAATAAGGTGACAAGAAAGGACCTAGCTTGGTTGTAAGCTTTGGTTGTGAGAGAGAGAGATAGAGAGGTACTATATCTTGTACTTGAGATTATAGTGATTTGCCTCATTGCCAAGCCCCAGGGACGTAATCACATTTAGGTGAACCCCGGGATATCAAATTCTTGTGTCTATCTTCTATAATTCCGTGTTCTTCTTCTGTTCTCCATAGATCTACAAACTCATACTTTCTAACGTACTACGACAAGTGTGTCAGAGAGTGCTTCATCGAGTTTGTGTGGTGAGTTTTCCCAACAATATTGTATTTGATAGTCATAAGTATTTTGTAAATCTATCAAATTCTAATTGTTATATTAGTCATATCTATTCTATTAAAACAACATCATGACTCATTGATATAGGAGTGATCCAACTATTTTAATAGAATAGATTAAAACTTATTATCAATCATTTAAAAAAAAATATTATACAAATAAAAACATAATATGACTAAAAATTATAAATATAAAAATTAAATTTCTAAAAAATATCAAACAAAAAATATTACCAGCTCTTAAATAGTAAATTGATTAAGGGGAGGAGGAATAGTAGGAGTAGAATTTATGTAGAGTTGGTTGATTGTAAGAATCAATAGATTTGTTAAATTTTTAAAGAGTTATAAAGAGTTTTTCATACTTTAAAAGTTTATCAAAACATGCTAGTGTAATGATTTTAAAAATCTATAGGTTATATGCAAGATTTTTGAATTTTTTTATGAGTAAAATTCTAGAATTTAAGTTTCAATAACACTAGATTTGATAGGATTATAGAGTCATTAAAAACCGAACTTTTTGAATAACAAAGGATTTTGTAAGTCATTAAACAAGCATAAAACCAATAACTACCAATAACACTAGTTTTTGGTAAAAATGTTAGAATCTATTAACCAATAAAACTAAAATTTAAGAATTTTAATAATTATGAAAAATTTACATCTCGCTAACACCCCCTAAAATTTTGAAATCCAATAAACCAGTCTGACCCTAAGAACATCTTCAAAAAGACACTCTATTTTGAAGTTTGCAAAACTTTATATTTGAAATTTTAGTTTAGTTTTCTCCAAAAGTAAAACTTAAAATTTAATTTCAAAAGAATTTATATTTTATATTATGGTCCTTATATTTATGATACTTAATTTAAATTCATAGAAATTTATAAATAAATAGCACCTATATATATAAATATTATAGAAATATTAATTAACAAAATGATACAGTAAAATATATAATTTTACATAGAAATACATAATTAAATATTAAAATACAAATAAAATATTGCATTATTTTAATAAAAATATTTTGTAATAATTTCATATATGATCAATTAGTGCATTTGTTAAGTTTATTTTCTAATATTGTTGTTATCTAAATCTGGTTTAAAAAGAAAACTTATTTTAAAGTTTTTATTTAATTTTACTTGTAAGAATTAAAACTATAAAAGCAAAATTTTAATATTTATGAGTTATAAAATTTTGAGAGATTAAAAAAATTAAAGGAAAAAATATTTAAGAATCATACATATAATATGTAAATATAATGACCAAAATGTAATGGAAAATATAAAATTTCAAATTTGAAGTTTTAAATAAAGAAATTCTATATTTGAAGTTTCATTACTCAAAATTTCAAATTTGAAGCTTTTGATAATTTTTTTGGAAAACAAAAAAAAATTGTATTTGATGTTATAGAGTATTCATATATACGAAGTTATAGAGTGTTTTTAAAGATGCCGAGAGTTAATTTTTTTCCTAAAAGAAATTGAATCCACGAAACCAAAACAAAAATCAAAAACCCAAACCGGGGAAGGTAAAGGAAACTGAGAAAGCGGTTAAGGTGAATAAAGGAGAGGTGGTGAGTTCCCCGACCGAATCAATTGCTCTACGTGGCAATTGCTCTCTCTTCCTTCCTTCCTTCCTTCTTGATCATAATAATCAGTTTTGAGCCCCCTTTCTTGGTGATGGAATGGGACAGCGATTCCGATCTCAGCGACGGAGATGAAGCTGGATGGTTCGGCGGAGATAACGGGCCGATTCCGTTTCCGGAGATTAGTCTCCCTAAAACGGCGCCGTATGGGTTCGTGGTTAGCGACGCTCTAGAGCCAGACCAACCTATCATTTACGTCAACACCGTCTTCGAGATTGTCACTGGGTATAGGGCTGAGGAAGTTATCGGTAGAAACTGGTGAGCTTTATTGCTTTCTTACAGAGCTTTGTTCTTGTCTGAGTTACTGTTTAGGGAACAACAACATGGTAGTTTTAAGTTTTGCTAACTTACCCTTTTTGTGTTATTTAGGAACATCATTTGTGTTCTTCTTTTAGCTGTTTTAGCTAGAAACTAGTGAGCTTTCCTTGTTGTTCTTCTCTGCCATTTCAGTTTTGCTACTTACCCTTTTGTTACTAGACAGAGCTTTAGGCTTCACCCTTGAACTGATACGATGTTACTAGAGAGAGAGAGAGAGCTTTGTGTTGATGGAAAAAAAAATAGTAACTTTCGATTCATTAATATGGTTCTTGTTGGTGAGCTTTAAGTGACAACTCTTTTGGTATGGGTTGCTGCTATACAGCTATAGAGGAGCTTGGATACATTTTTTTTGAAGTTTTTTGGTATTCGTAGCTAGAAAATTCGAAATGAAGTGAGGAGGAGGATACATGGTACTTATATTGTTTTCAGTATTCTCTGATGAACGCCAATTATATAGTTTGTGTGTCATGAGACATGGAGTTTTGTCTTTCTTTAGTGCCAACCGTAGTAGATATGTTCTTTTTCTTTTGCATAATTTTAACTGATGTTATAATTTGATCTTCGTTCTTATCTGTTAGGATGTTAGTTCCCATCTAAGTTGTTTTTTCTTTTCTTCTTATGGCAGCCGGTTCTTGCAGTGTAGAGGGCCATATGCTAAAAGACGGCATCCCTCGGTAGATTCCACTGTTGTATCTAAGATGCGACAATGTCTAGAAAAAGGCATTGAGTTTCAGGGAGAGTTGTTGAACTTCAGGAAAGACGGGTCTCCTTTGATGAACAAGCTGCGTCTTGTCCCCATCCGTGAAGATGACGAGATCACTCATTTCATAGGCATTCTCTCCTTCACAGATTCTGATATCAATCTCAGCCCCTTTCCTGACTTGTCTGCGAAAGAAATTCCAAGAAGGTCTCGCTCATTCTCCTCTGCTTTACCAACCGGAGAGCGTAATGTTTCTCGTGGACTGTGTGGGATATTCGAGCTGAGTGATGAGGTAATAGCTCTCAAGATACTGTCACAGTTGGCTCCCTCTGATATTGCATCCGTTGGTTGTGTGTGTCGCCGGCTGAATGAGGTTACAAAGAATGATGATGTGTGGAGAATGGTTTGTCAAAACACTTGGGGGACGGAGGCTACACGTGTTCTCGAGAGTATCCCCGGTGAAAAGAGGATTGGATGGGTGCGATTGGCTCGAGAGTTTACCACACATGAAGCGAATGCGTGGAGGAAGTTTACGTTTGGAGGTACTGTTGAGCCTTCCCGGTGTAACTTCAGCGCCTGTGCGGTTGGGAATAAGATAGTTATCTTTGGCGGGGAAGGTGTGAATATGCAACCGATGAATGATACATTTGTGTTGGACCTTGGCTCTAGTAGTCCTCAGTGGAAATCCGTTTTGGTTAACTCTCCTCCTCCTGGTCGCTGGGGTCACACCCTGTCTTGTGTCAACGGATCCCATTTAGTAGTCTTTGGAGGTTACGGGATCCATGGATTACTGAATGATGTCTTCTTACTAGACCTTGATGCAGACCCTCCTACATGGAGAGAAGTATCCGGTTTGGCTCCTCCAATACCGAGATCATGGCATAGCTCGTGTACGCTCGATGGAACTAAGTTGATTGTATCTGGTGGTTGTGCTGATTCAGGAGCTCTGCTTAACGATACATTCTTGCTTGACCTTTCCATGGATACACCAACTTGGAGGGAGATACCTGTTCCATGGTCTCCTCCATCTCGCCTCGGACATACCTTAACCGTCTATGGTGACCGCAAGATTCTTATGTTTGGTGGTCTTGCGAAATTGGGAACTTTGAGATTCCGGTCCAACGATGTATTCACGATGGATCTTAGCAACGATGAACCGTGCTGGAGACCAGTGATTGGGTATGGATCTAGCCTTCCAGGAGGCATGGCAGCTCCACCACCGAGGCTAGATCATGTGGCGGTTAGCCTTCCCGGTGGGAGAGTCTTGATATTTGGTGGTTCAGTTGCAGGGCTTGCCTCAGCTTCTCAGCTTTATCTTCTTGATCCTGCAGAGGATAATCCAGCGTGGAGGATACTGAGTGTTAAGGGAAGTCCACCACGGTTTGCTTGGGGACACACCACTTGTGTGATCGGAGGAACTAGGTTGGTCATCTTAGGTGGTCAAACGGGTGAAGAGTGGATGCTAAATGAAGCTCATGAACTGCTGTTAGCTACCTCTTCTACTGCAATCACCTCATCAAGACATGAAGAGAAGAGGGTCCTGTAGATGCTTTTTTTTATCAAAATGGAAACTCAGATGTTCGTAGAATCAATACATGGTGAGTTTGTTGATATTAGATAAATATGGTGCCGGTTTTATGTTGTATAAAGCTATAAATTTATTTTCATGTATTTAGAAATGTAGTGGGAGCTATGGGTTTTTATATTTTAATGGATTCAAAAATTCTTTTTGGATTTGTAAATCTTTGATCCGCACTCCTGTGCGAGTGTTTTATTTAATTTGTCTTCAAAGTAAATTCATAAACTGTGGATTTTATAAAAAATTCTATATATATTTTTATGTTTTATAGTTTACATATATAGTACAATATATTATTTTATAGTATAAATGTTTAATAATAATCTTTTTAAAGAAGTAGGGGTGATTGATTGAGTTGTAACTAGTGATTTTAGTTTTAATTTTTATCTACAACCACTTAAATTATCAATCATGCTTTAACTAGTTTATAAAGATAAAGTCAATAAAATAAAAAATGGTTGTAGAAATCTTAATTTCTAAAGCAAAAAAATATGGCTTTAGGAATTTATTTCATTTTTAAAGTATTGCTGTAGGAATATATTTATTTTTTTATCATTTCTCATATTTAATTTTTACAGCTACGTTACATACAACTACATTAGATACAGCAACATCAAAAACTTCTTCAATCTAGATTCTACAATAAATTTTTTACAGCTACAATCCAACCAATTGGTCCTAATAATAGTTTTTTGTTTGTACATAATATTATATTAAAAATTTTATAACTTGATGCAATTTGATGTAAATTGTACTATTCATATATTAATTTTTGTTTTTATTAATTTATTTTAAAATGAAGCAACATACTAAAATTTTTAATTGTTTGCATTAGTTTCTATGAATTATTATTAATTTTATAATATTTCTGAAAATTAAATTCTCGAATTATATTTGACTTAACTAAATAAGGTAATACTGAATTTTAAATTTGTTTTGTATAATCTATACTAAATATTTCAGTTTGTGTTTTTAGTTTCACCACAAAAAAACAATAATCATTGTAATTAATTAATTTAAATTTATTTAAAATGCATTGGTAGAATCTTTAACTAATAGAAAAAACAAAATAAAGTACTGAATTTATTGTAAATTCAATGGTTAAATATGTAAATAAAAGAAAGTACTTAATCTGCTATCATGTTTCCAAACAGTTTTCATTTATGCTACTATCCATATTTTCAAACAGTATCAAAAATACTTCAATTTTAATAATATAGATAAATCAATTAGTACAAATCAATCAAATAGATTTACCTAATGTTTAGTATTATAATAAAATATTAATCATGTGTTTTATTATTTAACTTGTCACATGGGAGTATCAATTCCCATATACTGTATTTGTTGATATTGTCTCTCTCAATTGATTGACATTTTCCTTCTGGTATAAACTAAATTTATATCATGGAATCAACTTGATCATGAGTTCATTGCTTTCATGGATTAGAAATGCAGTGGGAGTTATGGGTTTTTATAGTATAACTAGATTTTGACATGCGTTTAAAAAGCGTATGTATTTTTTTGTTGACCGTAAAACCAAATATTAAATGAATTTATAACTATTATTAGATATCTATAATATTTAAAAGCTGTTCTATTATTATTATTTCAGTTCGTTATAATGTTTTCATTGAGTTTTCATATCCGAATCAGACTTGTGGTCGAACCGATAGATCCAGTTACTCGTATATAGTGAGAGTAGGATATAATAAAACAAATAAGGTAAAAATAACTTAAAATCAAAAAGACCGTTATTAATCCATTAAAAAGAATATAAATTTGATATTTGTTTTAGATTTTTGATATATCAATATATATTTGACTTGCATAAGAATTATTTTTTTGTACGTAAACTTTGATCACGCATTTGCGTTATTTGTAATTTGTCGAAATCTATTTGAAGATTAAAACGAGGTATGTTTATTATTAAATAAAAAATGTTATTAAATTTATTTGCAAGTACATTAACTATCAAACTACCCAAATATATAACCAATTATTAACTTTTTTTTGAAATTTTATTGATAGTATCTATATTGTTAAAATAATGTTCTATTTACATGTATTCGTGTATAAAATGTTATATCCAAATAATGTTTTGTTTACATGTATTTTACAAATAAGGAGGTTTGTAGCATATAAGCTATGGTGTATTAGATCTTTAATACAAACATATTTGAAGTATAATGGAGGCATTAGTTTAATAGTATAGATAAGTTACAGGTTTTGAAAATCAAAAGTGGGTCAAATAATTTATCTAGTTTTGGGTCGACAAAAAAAATATTTCCTCCGTTTCGAATTATATGTCGTTTTAGAGCAAAATTTTTGTTTCAAAATAAGTGTCGTTTTATGATTTCAATGTAAAATTTATTGATTTTTTATTCTAAGCTATTTTTCTATTGATTGAAAACTAGTTAGGTGTATTGGTAATGATGTTTTTATCTAGTAAATATACAAAATTAAATATTTTATTAATCTGTGTGTCGAAGTCTAGAATGACAAATAAAATGAAATGGAGGGAATATGTAGTTTTGTAGTCGATGGTCTACGAATTTTTAAAATTATTCAGTTATGAATTAGTGTAACCGGTTTTATGGTTACAGTGAAAACTGGAGACATTAGTAACGTTTAATATTGGTAACATGCTGTTATAATATATAGGAAAGATAAAAATATAATAATAGGAAAGAGGACAGTAAATTTTCATAGGTAGATTTTCTAGGACTCCTTCCTTTTTAATAATATAGATATATTATTATAAACTCATTCATTTTTGCCCGCTGTAGTCTGATCATTTTTCATTGACTCATTTTAAGGCTCTTTAATTGATAGAACAATTTATGCTTTTATATATAGTTTATCATTATATAGCACTGAGAAAATAATTTCAGTAAACATTTATAAACAATTATAAATATAAATGTATAAGAAATAAGCATTGATATGATTTATAAATTGTATTAATATCCACACATATGTTAACATCCACTTAGTTAATAGTATTGTAGAAAATTAAAAAGTATATTTTTCGAAAATTGTTAATTTTTAAATTCCAGTTGAAACAATACATTACATGATAGCAAAAAGTAATGGTAAAATATACATTTCACCAGTGAAAAATATTTGTTGACCAACAAAGCTATCAATGTAAAAATATATGAGATTCATTTAAGGGGAAAATCATTTAATATTTCAAGACAAGATAACTTACAATTCATATCAAATCAGCTTACCATTAACTAAAATATCTGTTTTGATTTGTGTCTAACAATAATCGAAAGTGTCTTTAAATTAATATATCTATACTATTAAAGTACAAGCACATTTGAATTTTTACTCTGTTTACCCCTATTAAAGAGGTTTTCTTTTGTATTCATTAATGGCATTTTGGACATTTTGCATTGGTTTCTTTTTTAATTGTTTTTGGTTTGTCATTAACCACCGGTTTCCTAATTCAATTTTGGTATGTGATTATTACGTGTTTGATACTGCATCATTTTAATATTTTTCCAACCGGACATGTTTGAAACTGCATCGTTTTTTCTCAAACTATTTATTGGTTTGGTTTTAAACCGCTTTTTCCTAAATATAATCCCAACTATCTAACAAAAATTATTTATAAAAAAATAAAAATTGTTTATTGGTTCAACCAGTGGTTCAACCGGTAACTGAATTTCGATTTTAGTAGTTTTTATTGGATTTTTAAATTTTGTTTTTTTTTTCAAACCCGAACTAAATTTATCTTTGATCAACCGGTAATCCGTTCAACCGCAGGTCTCAATCGAATTTCAAAACACCGATCAAAACTATAAAACTGTTATATTGATTTATATTTAAAATATCTAATTCAAAATTAAAAACCTAAAAATACATGTATAATATAGTTTTACCGAACATAAATCTGGATATAAAATACATATATGAGACGGATTATATAAATACATATACAAGACGGATTATGTAAATGTGATTATATAAAATTTTCACCAAACATAAACCCGCGCTTTCAAAGCGCGGGTCAAAATCTAGTATCTATATTATTAAAAGAGAAGTACCCATATAAATTGCCCTTAATTTTTAAAAGTTATTTACACTACTATGCCACTGAGAATTAAATAAGCTACCTATTTTAATGTTTGTCTTTTTCAGTTGATTTAATGTGATGTCCTAATATAAATTAAGTTACCTATTTTAATGTTTGTCTTTTTCAGTTGAGTTAATGTGTTGTCCAAATATAAAATTTAACTTTCCTTCTCTGTTAAATCAATTTCGAAATTATTTATAATTTTATTAATTGCTGTCTTTTCAGTTTAATAAATACATTTATTAATTCTAAATTTACCACATTTAATAATAATAAAAATCGCATATGGTATGGTATGAAAATTATTGTGCCATCACTATCTTTTAATATTCGAACTAAACCAATTTTATGTTAAGTTTAAGTTTTTGCATACATTATTCAAATTTATTTTTTTATTTACTTTATATTTTAAGAATATTTTTTTAAACAATTTAAATGAGTTATCATATAAATGTTAGATTTATTTAGGTGATCTCCAGTGTCGGTGATACATTTTACGTTAAACGCAAAATTATTAAATTACTTAATTTAGTACTATTACATTTACAAATATAACATTTAGTACACACACAAATTAAAATTTAAAATTAAATACCGAGTGAGATTATTTTCTTAACAAATTTATATTAATAGAAATTCCAAATATTTGGAATTTGAAAGCATTATGTTCCACACATATACTGTTTTAATTATGATAATTGAATTTATATTAGAATATTTTACTAAATTTTAATTTTAATTTTTTTATAACTGCCAAAAATTAGTTTTTGATCTAAATTTATGATCAAGTATTACAAATATATCATTTAATACAAACAAAAAAACTAAAACATAAAATAAATACCCGTGCGGTCGCACGGGTCAAGATCTAGTTACCATTAAATCATGTAAACCCCTATGCCATAATATGAAACATAAGTTGTCCAATTAGTATAATTTTTTCAGTAATCCCAATTAAACCCCTAATCTAAACCTAAAACGAGTTTTGTAACCGGTCGTCTTCTTCCCCCCAAACTTTTTGTTCATTTTTTTTTGTCTCTTCTTTCAAACAACCGCGACCGTATGAACCTTTTTTCTGACCAAACAGGAAATTAGTAACAGTCTTGACACGAGCCAACCTTAGACTAGCCTATTTAACTTGGTTTGGACTTTTGTTAATTATCAGAAACATTCATCAGATCAAGAAAAAAACAATCAACCATTTATTCGTTTATTTTATTTTATTTTATTTTCTGTTCTTTTGTACACATTGTAACTGTGAGAAGAAAATGGTACAGAGGTCAAGTAAACAGTAGATATAATATCTGTATTTTGGGTATATATTTTGAGTGTACCAGACACATATCTGACACGTACGCATCTTCTTCCCAAGAAATTCAAGTTTTTGGGGTAGTTTTAAAAAAAAATTGTAGAAATCGTGTGTGATGAAAGAACACTATTTAAAAAAATAATTTAGGAAATACAAAAGTTATAGAAATTATAGATTTACAATATATTCTCAACAGATTTTGGAGAGATTTATGGAAAAAATACAATTCGAATTTGGCAGAATACACATTCTAATGTCGGTAGAAGTTAGAAAAACTGTAGATTATGTAATCCAGTTGCGGTAGAATAAAGTATCTTGGTAGATAAAGCAATCATACTTTCGTAGAGTATAGGTAAATAGGCAGATTTCGTGATTATGTGTCCGTAGATATATTAGAAAATAAAGTTAATGAAATCTACCGTAATTCAGAAATTAGGAAAATGGCAGCTGATTTATTCTACGAAGGTAGAATTGTATTTTTCGGTAAGTATTATGTTCTACGAGCTGTAGATATCTATGTTGTTAACCGATTATACAATCTACCAGCCGTAGATAGTAGATTATGTTTTCTACCATCCGTAGATCAAAAAATAAAATTGTGAAATACTAATATTTAGTTAACCAACATATTTTCATATGATTTTTTCTTGTTTATGTACATTTTGAATATTTTTCCATATTTTTCTGACTCTTAAAATAATTGATATGAATTTTTAAAGTTGATCAGGGGTATATGAGTCAAAAACGGACCAAAAAGAAATTTATGGCAAGGGGACAATGTGGTTGTTTTTTTGTTCCGTTTTGGCAATTTTTTCTTAAATCATTCATTTTTGCCAGATATAGTCTGATCATTTTCATTGACTCATTTTAAGGTTCCTTGATTGATAGAACGATTTATACTTTTATATATAGTTTATCATTATGTAGCACTGAGAAAATAGTTTCATAATATCATTTGAAAGATTATCAATTATCTTGTTAAGTAGAAACTCAAAGTGAAAACACAAAATGAAAAACAGTTGTCCAATTCTTGGTCCCCAATGTGACCTCTGTGATTGTTCTGGTAGGGGATGCCAGTCTCATTTCCCAGGTAATGTTCATGTATCTTCTATAGTATTTCTACTCATGATAGTCAACCATTTGGTTTAGCATATCACACCGTAGTTTCAATTAGTATTTGTGTTCCAAATCGAGTCAGTTTCATTTGGAGTACTAAGTTACTACATACAATTTTAAGAAAGAAAAGAATGTTGACAGTGTTCAATAACAGTAATAGTGGTAAATTATAATTTGTAAAAGTGTGGTCATGTTTTTTTCAAACAGTATCAAATATGAAATTAATTTAGTTTTAGTATAAATAATTTCTATAATTTTATTTTCTGTTTTCATTTAATTTTTATTTATCCAGTGTTAAAAGAATGTATTATTGTTCTTTCAATTTGGTGTTGTAACTCGGTTTCGTTCTAGAAGCATTATTTAACTTATAAATCTTAATTGAGTTTCTAAATGAATAACTGCTTATTAGATTTGGTTAAATCCAATAAATTTATATAGAGAAATGATCATAATAATTCTTTTTTGATAAAATGATCCTAATAATTTAATATGACCTTTTTATAATAAACATGATGATTATTAACTGATAAAAGGTTTTAATTACAAAAGACATTTTCTTGGTAGGAATAATGAAAAAAAAAAAGTTGATCGTTCGATCCAAAGATATATAATAAGAGAACTGAATTTGAAGACCAAATATGTTTTTACCAACATTTATTAATGCCACATATAATACCAAATATTAAGCATTTCTAGTTGGTGTTGTAGGAATGAAGGTGGAGTGGCCAGAGCTAAAAGGAGTGAATGGAATCGAAGCGAAGAAAAAGATAGAAAGTGATAATCCACATGTGACTGCTTTTATATATCCTCAAGATATCTATCTACCAGCCATCAATTGTTGTAATCGTGTTATCGTCTATTGTCTATGTTCCAAGCTAGGTTGCATAGAAGCTTTGTCGACCGTCCGCTTCCCGCTTCGGAATCGGAATCGGAATCGGAAGCTTGTGGAAGCTCTCGGAATCTCGCTTCCAATGCGCTTCCAAAAATACCTCTTTAAAAATATGTTGGAAGCTTACGATTCTATTTTAGAATCACGCTTCCGTTTTTAAAAAAATACAATATCATAAATAAATAAAAATAGAAGAAACATTGTTTTTATATAATAGTGAAATAGAGAATATAAATATACAAGCATTAAAACTAATACTATATATTGTCTTTATGCATTGAGGGTTTATTAGAGATATATCGTCTATATTCAAATATATTGTGTTAATTATTTACGAAATATTAAAAATAATTAGTATAATAATATCTTATAAACTTAGTTTATGTATAATTTCACGGTTTTAACATGAAATCATTTAAAATTATTATAAATGAATATATTTTTTTAATTTGAATCATATAATTGTTAGTCACATTTGTAATCTTTTATATTTTAATATGTGTATACATACATATATAAATATACGCTTCCAACACGTTTCCGCTTCCTAATTTTTTAAAAAAATTCGCTTCTACGCTTCCACACGATTCTGTTTCCGCATTTCCGCTTCCGTTTCCATGTAACATAGGTTCCAAGCGACGATTGCCCCAACGGTCCAGTCACCAACAGTCCTATTATTGGATAATCTCATCCTTGATGCTATTTCTAAATGTCAACTATTTTCTTGAATAAAACAGAAATATAATTATTTCTATTATCCAAAATTTACTTATTACATTCCAATAAGTTAAATAAAAATTAGAAAATTTAAGCTCTGTTTTTTTAATTTTAGAGATTTTAAATTTTGTCTAAAATTTACTAATATTTTTGATTAAAATAAAAAAACATTTAAGCATTAAAATGAATACAATACATAGTTATATTCATTTTTGATTAAAAGAAATTTATTACTATTTTGTTTTCATATTTTGAAAAAAAATAATTTTTGTATTTGAATTCTTTTGTATTCATATTTATGGTTAATATTAATTAAATTTGATAGAATAATCCATTAAATAAATGAAAAACATAAGTGAACATAACATTTATCAATATGTTAGTTTCTGTTTTAGTATAATAGATAGATTCAAAAATTCTTTTTTTTTTGGATTTGCAAATCTTTGATAAATTTATTTTTGTTGTTCTTGGGTTATAAGTAGGCTAGTTATAAGAATACTTTTCAATCACTGTTACTAATTTTCATCACTGATAATAACTTTCTGAAAAAGTTACTTAACTTACAAATAAAATGCAAATCACCGTACACAAATACTATCTTTGTCTCCATAATGTAGACTTCTTTTTTTCAGGTACAATAAAGATTATAATAACCACCTAATATAGGGTCCGAATGGTAACGTGCAAGATAACTGGGGGACAAATGCGGTGCAATTCCGTATAACTTATTTAAATTAATACTCTATAAAATAATATATACTAAAAACCTCTATAAAATAATACTCCCTCCGTTTCATATTAAGTGTCGTTTTAGAGAATTTTTTTCGTTGCAAAATTAGTGTCGTTTTAGAGTTTCAATGCAAAATTTATTAACTTTATTCTCTATTCTATTTTTCTATTGGTTGAATTGTATCGGTAATGATGTTTTTATATTGAAAATATGCAAAATTAAATGCTTTCTTAATCCATGTGCACAAGTCTAAAACGACACTTATAACGAAATAGAGGGAGTATAATTTTATAGTCTCAAATTATTTTTTTGGTTCAATTAGTATATCGATAAATTAATAATCTCTATAAATTAATAAAAAATTATAGTTTTGGTGTAGCCCCAACATTACTAATTTATAGAAGTTTCATTGTAGTAACAAAAATATATAGATATATAGATATATTTAGAGATTATTACTGCGGGATTGATGGCGGTGCAATTGGTTACCACTAGAAAATGGAAAATTGGTTAGAAGATAGTAAAAATAAAAAAAAACAATGAAAATTTCAAATATAATATTTCTTTTTAGGGTGTTTAAAAATAAATGTATTTACAAAAAAACAGAATGTAATTTTGAAAAATAAATTTTGTTTTCAGGTTTTTTTCCAAACTTCAGTTCTGAAGAGAATTTTGAGATTTTTTTTTTTTACAAATTGAAATTATATTATAAACCCAATGGCAAGAAATGGGCCAGAACCCATCAAACATCCAACTATAACACAGGTCCAAAAACGACCTCTTGATAACAACAAAAAAAAATTGGCCCAAAGCCCACTACACCAAACTAGGGCATCCGTCTCTCTCGGATTCCCTTCAGACGGCGCCACAACTTGTCTTCTCCGGAGGGCACGGTCGGAACGAACCACCGTCGCCAAGCCTCGGAGCCAGACACGCCTCTGATTTGCTTCAGTCCTCGCCATACATAGAGAACGACACCCACCCACTTCGCTAGATCCGAAACACCGGAGATCGTCATCGAGACACACTCGAGATCTCACCGCAATCGGCTTCTACTTCATCACGACCGCTTCGTTCACCGGAGAGTATCCATCGTCGACGCGAGATCTTCTCCGGAGACAGAAGCCAAACCCCACGAGCTTGTCACCAGTTGAAAAGATACAGGAGCATAACATAGCCTCCTTCAGACCACAACCTAGATCCGATTGTTCCCCTTCGATGGCAAGGAACAACAACGGAGAAACTGTAGCCGACCGTCCACCAAGAAGGTCGGTGCGACGACGGACGCAAGAAATTTACCCTCAATTCTAAAGGAAAAACTAAAAACAAAAGAAACCAGAGGAAAAGTAGACAGACTGAAACGATTGCCGGACCGACGGTGGCTGTGGAAGCCCACGCCATCGGCCGGAGCTTTTGAAACCGGCGGAGCTTTCTCTCTTTTTCTTTCTCTTTGAGGAGAATTTTGAGATTAAAATCAGAAAAAAAAATTGGAGGAAAAGAAAAAGAATGAAAATATGAACTGTATGTTTGACTCTATGGTGGTGAGTGTGAAAAGTAAAGTACATTTACACTCGAAAGGAAGGAACCAAAACTTTTCTCTCTCTAGAGAAACCGTCCTCACTTTCACTGTCTGCAACTTACACTAGCTTTCTTGTCTGAGAATCTCTCCCCTTCCATTTTTTCTCTCTCAAGATGCCGATCAACAAAGACCCATCGACACCTCCGCCTGTCATCGGTAAAATCGGTCCTTACACCGTCTTCATGACTCCTCCGGCGACTCCAAAACCACCTGAATCTCCTTCCGCCGTCTCTCAGAAGCCCAACCTTCCACCGCCGGTTCTTCCACCGCCTCAGCAGTTTAAATCGGTGGCTTCCTCTGCACCGGACGGCTCTGTTTTGGGGTTCTTCAAAAACGCCGCCACAAAGGTTCAAAATGGTAAGCATACGAGATAAAATCTCGGATCTTGCCTTTCCTTTTCTTGAGGATGGATGAATAGATCGATCTAAAGATTCTATATTTGTGAGGTCATTGGAAAGTATCAATGTGGAGAGTCTTGCTTATGTGATTTGGTCCTAAAAAAAGCAATTAAAAGACTGTAAACTTTTGACATTCTTGGTTGGTACAGCACATTCAAGTGTGGATGATCATTTGGTGAGATGGTTTGGCTTAAACCAATCTAAGTACCAGTGGGCTTTGGACGAGTATTACGAAGGCAAAGGATCTGTAAGTGCTCCTTTCATTCTTTCCTTTCGATTCTTGATGTGTTTAGTTTCATGAATCTTTATGTGTACTAGTTTTTATCCATATTGGATTACATTATGTTTAATGTAGTACGCTTTGTAGCGAAGCTAGTTTCATGTTTCTTTACTCTTTACTTCTTGTCTTGCTTCTAAGCTAATGAACACAACAGTGGAAGGCACAAAGCATAGCCGCACCCAATGGTGAATATAAAATATGGCGATTGGTAGTCAGAAGTGTCATTTAATTGGTTTTGGACTTACTCTAAATCTAATGAACACATAAATTGTGAATATAAAAACTGTTATTCAAAAGTGTCACTGATTGGTTTTGGGCTTACTAGACATTGATTGGTTGCATGTGTTCGAACAATATTAGGTTCACCCCCGGGATGAACTTCTTAAATTCACCACAACTCTATTAGCCAATCAAATCGTCACATAGGATTAATGACAAAAAATATTAAATACATTTTTTAAAAGTCAAAAAATCTTTTAAATATTAATTTAACAAAATTAATACCGTAAATTGAATTCTAAATCCAAACCGTAACCCTAAACCCAAACTCTATACCCTAAACCCAAATCCTAAGCCCTAAACCCAAACCCTATACCCTAAACTCTAGACTCTATACCCTAAAATAAAATTCTATATTCTACACCCAAACACTAAACCCAAACCATATACCCTAAAATCAAATTATATACCCTAAAACCAAGCTCTAAACCCTAAACCCAAACCCTTGGGTTTAGAATTTACAGTTTAGATTTAGAATTTAACGTTTGATTTTAGGATATAGAATTTGGGTTTAGGGCTTAGGGTTTGGGTTTAGGGTTACGGTTTGGATTTAGGGTTTAGTTTACGGTATAAATTTTGTTAAAATTGACATTTAAAAGATTTTTTGACTTTTTTAAAATGTATTTAATATTTTTTGTCATTAATCCTACGTGAAGATTTGATTGGTTAATAGAGGTGAGGTGAATTTAAGAAGTTTACCCGATGATGAACCTAAGTATTGTTCCATGTGTTCCCCAAAAGCATATTGTGTTGTGTGGTCAACATTCATCTTTATCTTCTTTTGCACATAAATTTCAGGAAATGAAGAGCGTTAAAGCAAATGAGATGCCTGGGAAAGTACAAAGCGCATAAGCAACCATATAAATCCACTTCCTCTCCCTTTGGCCAGTCTCCAAAACTTAATTTTCTGGGAGAGTTAAGAAATGAAAAGCTTGAGTGTTGATGAAAGTTTTCTTCAGGTGATCAGTCATTGAATCCATTTAACCTTAGAGATCTGTTTTGCTATGTTTGAGAGGCTATGTAGCTCTTTGTAGTCTTTATTAAACAAATCTCCAAAGGAAAATGGAGTTGCAGTGATCATTTGGTTTGTTGTTATTTTAATCACATTATTTTATTTTAAATCTTATCATATATGTCATGTCTCAATTTAAAACAATCAATTTTTTTTCCCCACCAAAGTAAGCTATATAGTGATTAGGAGGTCAGCCGACCCGGGTCAAATTATAGTGTTATGTTTTTTCTTTTTTGAAACACTAATGTTATGTGTTTTTTTCTTAAACTAAAACCGGTAATAGAAACATAAACAGACAAATTGTCAACCAAAAAGGACACACAATATGAAGCAAAAACATCAGAAACAAAGTAGTTTGGATAGAAGTTCTATGTTATTGTCTTAAGAATAAGAAACAAAAAAAACTGAGCAGGCTTTTATTAGAAACATCATTGTGCACTCAGTCTTCCTCCTCTGACTCTTCAAGTCAATTCACAAATGGCTCAAGGCTCTTCACAAATGTTATGTTCGTTGATTGTGTATGTTTTCATTTTATTTCATGAAATAAAAGTCCAAATTTACATTTTGATTTTATATGCATCTAGGCTCTAGCCATCTACTAACATCTACAGTAATGTGTTTATTCGAAAAATAGAAGCTAGTTTTCTAGGATTTCCTGATTATTCAAGATTAATTTTGTAAATATTTATGAAAAACTTATTAGGTTAAGTAAGACCATTATAAAAAGCCCAGCTGTAAGCATTACCCAACTGGTCCTGGCGACTTTCGGACAATAGCCCAATGCTTACAACAACTTGTTTTTTCTTTGTCAGCACAACTTGGTTAGTATTCAAAACTCACATTTTCCGATTAAATTAAAAATCGAAAGAAAAAACACAGAGCAAGGGTTTAGGGCTTTTAAAAACAACCAAATTTTCGAGTCTGCCGTCTTCTTCTTCTTCTTGTAAACCCTCAACCTCCGCCTCTCCGACAACTCCAGGAACCATGATTCGCGGCGGTAGAAGCTACGCGACATCACCTCCCTCCTTCTCCAACGACGCAAAGAAGCTTCTCGTCTGCACAGGCAACACCGTCTCCGTTTTCAGCGCCGCCACTGGCTTACAGGTTTACCAACTTTGTTCTCCCAAAGTCTCTTCCTTTCCGACTAGTTTACTCAAAAAAGGTTTCATCTTTTGTTGTTTTAGATTACTTCTCTTGAAGGTCACACAGCTCTAGTCACGACTCTCATCGTTGTTCCTGCTTCAAACCCTGCTCAGAAGATCCTCTGTTATTGCTGGACTGCGTCTCTTGACGGTACGATTCGTCACTGGGACTTCTCAGGAGCTGAGCTTTTGAAAACCATTGATGCCCAACTTCCCATTTACTCTATGGTTAGTCTTAAAGTTTATTACTTTGGCTTTGATAATCTTTGTGTGATATAAAGTTGATTACTTTTTTTTTTGATTCTAGGTCATTCCTTCTCTATTGAGTGAGCCTCAACAAAGTGACTCTAGTAAGTTAGTTGCTTATGTTTCTGTTGAGGATACTAGTCTGGTTAGAGAAGGTTCCACTGAGTTGCGTGGACACATTCGGAGGTTTAACCTTGCTAAAGACCGTCTTCCTCGTGGAGATACCTTGAAAGAGGTCAGCTTTATTGGACTTATATTATCTCATTGTTTTGTCTTTGTGTTGGATTATTGAGTTGAAAAATCATCTTCTTGTGTAGACGGAAGAGCCAAAGTCTATAGTTATCAGTCCCTCTGGAGAGTTTTTCGGAATCCGCCACAAGTGCAAGATCCATGTGTGGGATGTTCCTTCTGGAGGGTCGAGGAACGCAGTTTCCAAGAAGATGACGTTGCATCACACTAAGGCTATCAATGCTTTTGCGTTTCATCCCACGGAGAGGATTATAGCTGCTGGGGATGTGACTGGAAGAGTGTTGATTTGGAGAGGGTTTGGTAATAGAAAACTTGCATTGGGTAGTCAAAAGAAGAATGCTAGATCAATGGCTGATTTGGATAACCCTGGGGTGAGAGATGGGGATGATGCTGAGTCTTGCACTACTTGGCATTGGCACTCTGCTGAAGTTAATGTCCTTAACTTCTCTTCAGATGGAGCTTATTTGTATTCAGGTGAGGCTGAGTTATTAAGCAGATTTGCTGTTTTGAAGGGCTATGGACTGAGTTCTTACTCTGTGTTGCTTCTGTTTTTCTTACTCTCTTCTCTAGGGGGAAGGGAAGGGGTGCTTGTCGTTTGGCAGCTAGACACTGGGAAGAAGAAGTTTTTACCAAGGATAGGGTCTCCCTTGTTGTACTTCATCTGGTCTCCAGAACCAACTCTTTCTTCTGTAAGTCGAAGCTTGCTGTTTCAATCTGATCTTAATTCATAACCTGCTGGAAGAAATGTTTTACTGATAGCAAGAGCTGCAGGTGGTTTGTGCAGACAACCAGATCCATTTGCTTAAAATGCCTTCCATGGAGATCTCAAGGACCATTTCTGGAATCAAGGTTCGTTTTAGAAACCATTCAATTAAGCACCTGCTCGCCTTGTAAAGATTTTCACAACTGGTTAAACTGGAAGCTAGTAACCATTCAATTGGTTGTTCTTTTTTATTTGGCATTTACTTCAATTTGTGTTTTTGTTTTTTCAGCCTCCCCCATCACTGCCTAAGATGTATGAAGGCTTGTCTAGTACTGTTGCTTTTGATAGATCTTCTGGCATTGCTGCTTTGTGCACAGAGAATTATTGTGTTCAGCTATACAATCTCCTTAATGACCGGGGGATTTCAGAGGTTCTTATCTTCTTTTCCACTTTGTCTGTCCATAAATTATCTCTAAGTTGGTATGCGATTGTTGTAATTGTAAACCAATGCTTTTGCAGGTTCAAGTTTGTGAGAGAAACCATCAACCAGGCGATGAAGTCACAGTAAGTACACCTCCTTTCTGTTTTATATTTAAAAGGTTATCATCGTTTAGTTGACTAATTTGGGAATATGGTAACAGGTTGTGGTGACAGCGGTTGCTCTCTCCCTTGATGGGTCAGCGATGAGTACAACTGAAGTGAAACTTCCGGAAGATGGCATAGGAGGCTTAGTGTCCCTTAAGTTTTGGGAGTCTGAACCAGACAACAAAACTTTCACCTTATCCACAATCGTATACGAACCTCACAAGTAAATTAACTTAACCCTCTGCTAATGTTTAAAGCTTTAGTTTTCATCATTACTTAGTTTTCTTGTCAGTAATCATCTCTTGTGAACTTTCTCCTTCTGTGTATCTTACAGGGATGCTGGTGTCTCAGCCATTGCCTTCCACCCTACCCGTTCCATGGCTGTTAGTACATCGTTTGGTGGTGACTTCAAGGTAGTTCTAAAACTGATTCTACATTACATCTCTTAGTGTATCTCTTAAAAAATTATTATTGACATCACTTTTTGTCGTTTCAGATTTGGGTTTGCAAGGACAAGGACAAGGACTCTAGCTGGATATGCCATGCAGTTGGCTCTTACAAGTAAATAGCTTTTCTGTGCATCAAGAAACTTAAAAATTCTTGCAAATGTTTTGTTTTGCCTTAGGCTGTAACTAATTCTCTTACATTTGAATATCTTTCAGGAAGAAGCCAATGACTGCTGCTGCTTTCTCTGGAGATGGCACTGTTCTGGCTGTTGCAGCTGAGAATGTCATTACTCTTTGGAATCCGGACAAGAACATTCTCCTCTCTGTTTTAGGAGCGACTCTTACGGTAAAAGAACTGTACACCTTTCCAATCAAAAATGTTAAGAGCCTTTCTCATAAAGACTGATATTTAAATCTTTCTCACGTATTCCACAGCCAATCACAAAGCTCTGTTTCGCTGGGAAGTCTGAGTTCCTTGTTGCTGCATCTAATTTTCCAAAACCTGAACTATCTGTTTGGAACACATCAAAGCTATCTTTATCATGGTCATATGGATTACGCATTGAAGGTAAACATTGTAACATTATCTTTAAAACCATTTCTTGAAAGTTCTTGCTGTGTTGTGACCATATGTTTTCTTCTCGCTCTGCAGCTATCACTTCCACAGTGGATTCATCCACTTTTGCTGTCTTGGCTTTGGTCCCAAAAACTTTTAAAAAGAGTAAATCTAAGAAGAATGTCTTCCGCGGTAGAGATGGTGCCATTCTCTTGTTTAACGGATCAGACCCTAAGCCTGTATCTATATGGACCGTGATGAAGGTATGCCACCACGAATATTTTTAAAACTGTAATGGAGAGATTGAGTGAAACCATGTCTAAATTGCAGGCTCAGGGAGGATCAATCTCGTTTCTTGAAGGAGACGACAAGTCTCAGCTTCGTCTTGCGTATGTAAATGGAAGCCATGAGTATGTTGTTTTCGATCCCAATAGTGATGAGACACACGAGCGTAGTGCTATTGATTACGAGGGTCTTGTTGGTGACGAAGAGACAGGTAAACTCAAAAACATATCAAGAAACAAACTCTCTTTTGAACCCTTTTTTTATTAATCAGAGTATGTTCTCAACATTTTAGGAGATTTTGGATACACATCGCTGTACGGACAGTTGCCTGACTATGACAAGAAGAGAAAGGAGGATACTGAGTCGTTGGCGACACCGTTTATATCGTCAGAGAGACCGTGGGAAACGATATTCAGCGGTTCAACACTAAACTTCCCGCCTCTTCAGAAGTTATGTGGTGACTTCTTTGAGTCACTAATGGAGAAAAGTAACTCTGTTGTGGAGTGAGAGAGACTTTACACAAACTTAGCCACAAAAAGAAAAAGGTTTTGTAAGGTTTTAGGATACAAACTGAACTCATTTTGCAGTCGACTTTGGTGAGCAGTCTGTTTTCCCTTTTCTTAGTGCAATTAATATTTAAAGTTTGATATAAATCAAAACAAAATTTCTATATTTCACTAATTATTGTTTTATTACAAGTTATGGAAGTTATTATAGTAACGATTCTATGATTATATGTTTTATGTGGAAAAAATAGATGTGAAAGTTCTATTTACATAAAACTTAGTCATTTCCTATTAATTTATATTAGCTGATAGAAAAAATCATATTCATATTTTAGACATTTTTAGTATAAAACCATTAATAAATCTTTAATTAGATTGTGATAATGTAGCTCCCAAAAAAAATGTATCACTTGACTGTACATATATATGGTTTTATAGTTTGGTCTTGGCTCAACATGTTGCACCCAAGTTTGAGAGAGTTTCACTTGGTTGGAATCAAAATCAACTTGGTTTTGTGTGTTGAACCATGAACCACATACCAAATGGAATAGAGAAGGAACAAAAACTATTTGGGGCCCTTTTAGATTCTCAGTGATTTGTTAAAACGAGTCGGGTGTTCCTAATTTTAACCCCACCAAAACGAAACTATATATTCCAAATATTCCAACAAACATCTTGCATTATTAAGTTGGCAATACAAAAATAATGAATTTATGGTTTGAGGCCTATCTATTGTCTATAGTTTTTTTTTTGGGTGGTCCGACATGTTGAGCTAATTATCTTATAGTTTATTGGCCATAGGGACACTTAATTTTAATGTCCACACTAGATTTTGATCCGCACGTTCGTGCGGGTATTTATATTTATTTTTATTTCAAAATAGTTACGGTATTTGTTTTTATAATTAGTATATATATATTTTAATGTTTACTGTATAACTAATTATGTATTATTATATTTTTAAATGTATCGTGAGAAGGTTTGTTGGTCGATATTGACCAATGCTTATGATATAGAAAATGTTTGTTTGTCGATATTGTCCAAATGATTCAATATATAATAATAATTGGAATTATTTATGAAAAAGTATTCAAATTATAAAAGTTGTTTTCTTTAGTTTTTATGCTCACTTTGTAATCCAAAGAATAACGAACTAATAATATGTCCTAGTTGAATTTCCATTGACTGAATATATGATAATTATATGGTTTATATTTTCCATAAAAAGTTAAAAATTTATAGTAGAATAGTGTATGATAAGAAGATGCCATTGTATTTTTGGTGTGATTCCAAATTTATAAGATTTCGTATTGCTTAAAGAAATGGGTGATGAGTGGTTAAGGCTTTTAATTAATTCTGGTTTTAGTAATGTGATTGAATTGACCTTTGTTTGGTTATTTATTACTACGTACAGTTTGGTTAGTTATATAAATTATATTTAAATGGTTTGATTTAAGTGTTAAACATGGTTTAAATTAGTGACATAGACTTGTAATATTTAAAGAATATTGAGGGCGAATTTCAGTTTGTATTATATAATTATTACTCCATCTGTACCATTTTAAGTGGTGTTTAAAGATTTTTATTTTGTTTCATAATAAGTGATGTTTTCACTATTATAGATAATATTTATTGCAATTTAAAATTTGTAACCAATTAAAAAATGCTGTAATTTTATAGTGATAATGTAGCTCCCAAAAAAATGTATCACTTGACTGTACATATATATGGTTTTATAGTTTGGTCTTGGCTCAACATGTTGCACCCAAGTTTGAGAGAGTTTCACTTGGTTGGAATCAAAATCAACTTGGTTTTGTGTGTTGAACCATGAACCACATACCAAATGGAATAGAGAAGGAACAAAAACTATTTGGGGCCCTTTTAGATTCTCAGTGATTTGTTAAAACGAGTCGGGTGTTCCTAATTTTAACCCCACCAAAACGAAACTATATATTCCAAATATTCCAACAAACATCTTGCATTATTAAGTTGGCAATACAAAAATAATGAATTTATGGTTTGAGGCCTATCTATTGTCTATAGTTTTTTTTTTGGGTGGTCCGACATGTTGAGCTAATTATCTTATAGTTTATTGGCCATAGGGACACTTAATTTTAATGTCCATGTGAGGTTTGGTCAAGCCCATCGGACTTGTTCAACGGCTGGGCCGAGTTGCACAAGTTACGCGTGGACAACCTATGGGCCTAATCGATAAAGCCCATTAGGTTAAGTGCTGACAATACAAAGAAGGAGAGATCACGACAGGGATCTCTAAGCCAAGCTTGTGGGAGGCACGAGCCTCAAGCATCCAGGAAGGCTTCCATGGCGTCTCTTAGAGAGATGGAGTAAGCTAGAGATGATTTGTTGTTCTAAGTTTAGCTCTTAGCCATGTACTTTTGTATTATCTCTTTATACTCTCTAGGGTTTGCATACCCAGGAACAGAGAGAGAGTTATGATCTTGTAAACCATATCAGAGGTGTTTTCCGATACTTCATAGTGGATGTTGTGGATCCTGGATCCACCCCAGATGTAGTGTGCTGCGGCCGCGACCTGGGTGAAAAAATTCTTGAGTCATGAACAAGGATTGAATCAATGGGAAAGATCAAAGGGACCAGGGGATTGTACGAATCCTACAACAAAGTTCTTGTTAGAGTTGTGATTGACTCTACAAGTGGTATCAGAAGAACCACGAATTCCGCAACAAGTGGTATCAGAGCATAGGCTCATTAATTCATGGAGTCCACGTCTCTAGGAGGAGAGACATATGAAGCTGGTGGTCACGTGGTGTTACCCTAATCAGAGTAGTACACCGAGATCAAGATCAGGTGAAAGAGATTTTTGGTTTACAAGAGGAAGAAGGAAAACTGTTCGACGTTCTTCGCTGCAGTTGCACAAGTTTACGGAGGAAAGATTCACAAGTCAGTTGAATCGGTTGAGATGATTTCGAGTTTATGAGATCAGGGTTTCTCTACAATTCTCCAGGGGTGCAAGAATCTGCTACTATGTGAGAAGGGTTTCAGGTTACTCACAAGTCGAGATGGTGGCAGGCTGTTAGCATAAGAAACAGAGGTTTCAGAGCTGTCTTCTATCTGTAGTCACAAGGAGTGTGTGACAGTCACAAGGCGTGTGTGACTATATGCATTGGAGTTTCAGATTTCTTCATATTCTGCAAGTTATTGGAGTTGAGAGCATAGTGGAGCACAAGGGGTTTTTCGCACTGGTGTTTTGTATGGGATTATATGAAGATTCAGTGAGGGATTTCACGGTGTTCTTGGGTTATCTCTACATGGTATATCAGTCGCAGGTGGTGTGTTAATCTATGGGGTTATTTCAGCTCGGTATCTCATGGAATTCTTGGAACTAGGGGACGCCTTAAAACCTTGAATGATATGAGTATTTCATGGCTGTTCAGATGGTATTCTTTAGTCAGCGTGAAGAGTGTGCATAAGGGTTTGAATGAAATCGGCTGATGCAGGGTTTGTCTACGTGTGATCATGAGAGTCTACAGTTGGGTAGAGGTTCAGAGAACAAGATACTACAAGGCTGCTATTTTCAGAGGGAATGCAGTGTGGTTTTCTAAGCAGATATGTGTTTGGCGTAACACATAGTTTTCTGCTGGGATGAATCTACGAGAACGAGAGGTACTTGTTCAAGGCAAAGTTCGGCTGAACAGGTGGCGGTGTCAAATCGAGATTGATTCAGGATAGAAACAAGTATGTTTCAGGTTTTCTGCATGGGATTCAGTAGTAGTTTGTTTTGGCTTCTCAGGCATATGAGGGGAAACAAATGGGTCTACAAGGTTTCACGGTTGCAGAGGTAATGATTTGTTTGAGCAGAGGTTGAGCAGAGATTCTTTGCGTCGAAAGTCTTCTTAGCAGGTTGAGCTAAGCGGTGGGTTCTGTTGGCAACAGCAGCGGTTCAGAGAGATGTTCAAGATAAGGTGTTCATTCAGGTTATAACAAAAGAAATTCTCAGGATGGGGAGTTTGGTGTCTACATGCTATTGAGGTTGGTTAGGATTGAGTCAAAGAGCTTCTGGTTTGAGGCAGTGGCGATTCAGGTTCTGCAAGAGCTTCAAGTTAGCATCGACATCAGATAGAAATTCTGGAGAAGAAGAATCAGTAGATTTGTAGTCACAATCACATGATTATTTCAAGAGTGACAAACCAGGGATGATGCTGAAAGATAGGCATTGTCAAGGAAAGAAGCAGATGGCGTTTGTTTTGTGGTAGACAAAACGATGTCAGAGACAGAGGAAGAAACGTTCACAGTGGAAGATCCTAATGCACGTGATGGTTTCAGGTCTATGAAATCATGATGAGAGACTTGCAAGGGATGCAGCGGTTGTTTGCAAGAAAGGGAAGACTCGCGCAAGCTGCAACATAACAACTGCACAGGTTGGCGTGTTCGTGATCAGAGTGTTGGAGATTGATTTGAGTCGTCTGGGATGGAGGATATCTCAAGGGAATACAAACTCACATTAAGTCAAAGCTAGGCTTAAAGGAGAAAGAATCAAAGGTCATCAATCTCACAGGGACTGAAGGTTTTCAGAGATCACAACGAATGCAGGATGTATTTGCGAAAGATGATCAACGGATCTTGCAGCTGCACAGGTTGGTTGTCGTGTGACAACAATGTGACGAAACAGAGGTGATTCTGTTTTGGGTCAGTACAAGTCAGGCTCGTGGGTGCATGAGAGGAAAGGTTTTCTGGCTGGTAAAAGAAAGCCAGAGAAGTCACCAAGTCAGTGTGACATGAATATGTTGTACCTCCACGAAGAAGAAACTAGAGTATGGGATAAGTGTGTAAAAGCCTACACAAGGGTATGTTGGAGCAAATGGCTATTTGTGGTAACAACATGCAGAAGCTTTAGTGAGGTCGTGTGAGTGACGGGGAAAACCTAAAGATAAAAAGGTGATTCAAGGTCAGACTTAGCTTGAAGATTCTGGTCAAAGGCAGAGGAAAATGCGCAGGCGGAATCGGGTTGAACAGGTTGTTACGACTGGTTGTAATCCTGAGGATAAAGGGTATGAGACAACAGTCATCAACACTTGTTCAAGAAGCAGAAGTCGCTACCACAGCTAGGAGAAGCGTGTGTGAGTTATACCTTAGAGGAATCGTCATGAATATCTGAGTTGGCAATTCCAGATGAATAGACTCAGAGGAGAAGTAAAGGACGCCGGTTTTGGTGTCATGACCACAGTGGTCAAGGTGGAGCTATCGGATAAGAATTGAAGCTCAAAGGCAAAAGGAGAAATTTGCAGACTTGACCAGGTCGGAACTTCATGCTTGAACAGGTTATGGTTCGAGTATAGTTACAGCCAGAGAAACTCGTCATGAGACCCGAGTTTGACACATGAGAAGCTGTAAGGGAATATCTCAGGAGCATCACAGTAGATGATGAAAGATATGTTCAAAGGCCGACAGGAACATTGAACAGTTGCAGAAACTTTGTTACAGAGACATGGTACTTCTAAAGGGTTATTTGATTCAGGTGGAGCCACTGAGATTATATAAGGATTGATGCATCAAGGGTATATATAATCTGACTCCAGGTGGAGTGAGTGATTGGTTTAGAAGATGTCTTGATTGGTTCAGCTGAAAGGTAGAAGTTTCGGATTAGCAACTTTGTCAGCTCAAGGGAGTAAGAGCTGAAGGGGAAAGGTTATATCCATGATAAGGGGCTTGTGGATATGTTCAGAATGTCAAGGCCAGGAGTGTCAGGATCAGTTAACAAGTACAAGACGCATCATCAGAAGATTTGTAAGAGGAGTCTTACATAAGGGAATTTGTAGGCGAGACAAGTAAATCGGCATATGTATCAGGAATACACTGCAGTGAGGTTGATACAGAGGACCACGAAATCTGAGCCGAGTATGATGCAAGAGGAAACATGGTGAAGTGCTTGGTTAAACTGAAGGGAAGTAAGTATCAAGAGATACTGAAATATTGAGCAGTGAAGATGAAGAATGGTGAGATGAAGCAAAGTAAGAAACTGTTAGAAGACATTGCAGGGATTGCAGGGAAGTGTCTTACAGTTTGCAGGGATTGCAGGGAAGTGTCTTACAATTTGTCCATCTCAGGAAGAGAAAGACTTGTTCTCCACAAGTAGGTTCATCTTAAGCTCAAGTCATGGAACTGAAAGAAGCTTCATGAAAGTCTAAATGCAAGGAAAAGCCGATTGCATTTAAGGGAACATAACAAGTGTAGTTCTGGATATATGGTTGCATCATTGAAGAGAGGAAGTTTCCTCAAGGAAGTCCATTGGCTAATGGCAGGTTCAATGACTAACAGGCGTGTTCAAGTCGTTGATGGTGATGCACAAGTTTCGGTGTTGGATACATCTCAGTACAAGAAGGGTATTGAGGAAAAGAATTCACAGCTGAGTAAAGGAGAGATATCAGGCATTCTAGATAGATATCACATGCAGCTAGTGAGGAGAGCCAAGGCGTATCATGGATTGGATGGTATAAGGCTCAGTTCATTTAACTAGCAGTGGGGTCTAAATCTGTTAGTGGGGTTCTGTTGTTGCAGAACAGGTTGATCAGATGGTGGAGCAAAGATGTTTGTGTCGAAAGTCTTCCTAATCAGGTGATGTTAGGCGGCGTGTCCTGCTTGTGCAGCGGTACAAAGTGATGCTCAAGTGCAGTCTGTTCAAGAACATCAAGGGTAAGTCAAAGACTGTTTCAGAGATATGGAGCATGAGTGACTTCAAGGGTTTGCGGTTGATTCAAGGAGGATTATGTGGTAGCAATGTTTGTTAACAACATAAAGGGTAAACCAAGGTTGTGTCGAAAGTCTGTCCAGCAGTGATGATTGGATGGCGGGTCCTGTTCAGAGTAACAGCGGTACAAAACGTGTTCAAGGCTGGAGTGTTTTAAACAAGTAGAGAATCAGAGGTTGTTTCAGGTTTGAAGCATATATGGTTCGAAGGTAGCTGCACATAATCCAGGTAATTTTGGTTCAAGGCTCAGTGTACATGAGTGGAATCGAATGGCCAAGGAGAAAATCAACTTGCAGAAAGATGTTCAGGTGTCTGTTCAAGCACTTGAACAGGTTCGTGATTTTGACAACAAGGTTGTGTTGTTGATAAGTTCACGAGGGAAACAAGATATGAAGTAGCACAACGTCAATGAGGAGTTGAGCTTGACACTTGGAATGTAGCAGCTGGGTTAGCAACTCAAGACAATGGATGAAGGTGATGGAAATTCAGAATGGCAATGGGATTGTCACATACCCTTCATCAAGCATGATGTCTATTTTCATTGATGGGGCTAAGTGGATTTACGTGTTTAATCTACTTAAGCAGTTGTGGTGTATAAGGGTAAGCTTATGCAGGTTTCAAGAAGATCATGAGAGGACTTCAAGCTTGGCTCAAGATGGAGCTAAGAAAAGTGAGAAGAGAAAAGAGAAGAAATGGAGATGCAGAGGATGAGCAGATTTGCTCAAGTTTCAAGAGGTGTCGAGCACAAAGGAAGGGTTATGGACTTGGACCAAACAGGTGGAGATTTGTGAGGTTGGTCAAGCCCATCGGACTTGTTCAACGGCTGGGCCGAGTTGCACAAGTTACGCGTGGACAACCTATGGGCCTAATCGATAAAGCCCATTAGGTTAAGTTCTGACAATACAAAGAAGGAGAGATCACGACAGGGATCTCTAAGCCAAGCTTCTGGGAGGCACGAGCCTCAAGCATCCAGGAAGGCTTCCATGGCGTCTCTTAGAGAGATGGAGTAAGCTAGAGATGATTTGTTGTTCTAAGCTTAGCTCTTAGCCATGTACTCTTGTATTATCTCTTTATACTCTCTAGGGTTTGCATACCCAGGAACAGAGAGAGAATTATGATCTTGTAAACCACATCGGAGATGTTTTCCGATACTTCATAGTGGATGTTGTGGATCCTGGATCCACCCCAGATGTAGTATGCTGCGGCCGCGAACTGGGTGAAAAAATTCTTGAGTCATGAACAAGGATTGAATCAATGGGAAAGATCAAAGGGACCAGGGGATTGTACGAATCCTACAACAAAGTTCTTGTTAGAGTTGTGATTGACTCTACAAGTGGTATCAGAAGAACCACGAATTCCGCAACAGTCCACATGCTAGGAGGAAAATAGTTTGTAAGGTTTGTGTTAGATATTGGATAAGCTTTCTATTTTTGAGAAGATTAAATATCATAGTTTATTTCTTCATATATAAACACAATATTTATCTAAAATTAAATTGGAAGGTTGAAAAAATGAGTGGCTGCCCGCATGGCTGTTATCAAGTAGTAGGTTAGGTCTAGGAATGTGTTACAACACTTTTTGGGAAGAAACAAAGTTACATCTATATCGGACTGGATTTGGGCTTCAGTATTATGCAATTAACATGGTTATAACATGTGATTCGGCTATTTTGTGATATTAGTTAGAAGTGTTAAAAACAAGTGATGTTAGTTAGAAATTTTTCTAAACTTGGATTAAATAGTATGATAGTCAGTCTAACATGTAAGTGTGTTCTTTCTGAAGATAACCGGATCAGCTAATAAGATTATAAAAAGGAATGGCTAGCTAATTTTGTAGAGAAAGTTTACTAATCACATAAGATGATAAATGATGAAGTTAGACATGCACATATAAATCAAGGTCTGAAAACCAAAAAAAGAAAAAGAAAAAACTGAACCTGAAACTAAATTGATGTTCAAACATATCTGAGTGATTTCTAATCTTCCTTGAAAAATCAAAATCAAACCGAAATCAAACCAAAAACAAAATGTGTATCCAAATATTTATAACATAATTTACATACCTAAGAATATCAGTTATATTTTAAATTAACAATTTTTTTAAAAAATATTACTTATTAACCAAACTATCTGAAAAATAGATTACCGAAATATTTTTTATCCGAAATTTTTAAAATTATCTGAAAAAGTCAAATTATTCAAATATTATTATCCAAAATATTTAAATGTATTTCAATTATCGGATGTTTTATCCAAAAATCTGAAAATTGACTTTTTATTCGAATTATCAAAAAAATAAAATCGAACTGAAACAGAATAAGATCCAATTTTTTTTTTTGTAGAATATTAACCGATTTCTAAAATTGTTACTTAAACTGAACCAAGAACCGACCAAATTTCATAAATAAATGAGCAGTTCATATATGTTTTCTAACTGTTTATATATCCTTAGAAATGAAACTGGAAATATCAAACTATAACAAAACCAAAAACCGAGTGCCCAAACTTAGATAAAAAAGATATTAAGATAAGTTTTTGCAGATCATCGTTAAATAACAAGAAAAATATATTAAAAGACTTTATGTCACATCGGTTCGTAAGTTTGTCAAAATTTGTATACGTATTGAGCTGGTCTCAAACTTTAAAAGGCAATAAAATAAGAAAAAAACTATTAAATATATTATTCTAAAATATTAGCTTAGCTTTTATTTTTTTTTTCTTTTTAAAAACAGCAATCGTAATTGGGGGTTGATATGTATGGATGCATGTTTTATGTAATTATACGTTTTTCAATAATAATTTTATCAAACGTTTTGTATAATTTTTTTTTGTTTTCTTTGATAAACAAATGTTTTGTAGTTAAATATTTTTAAAAGTAGTCTTTTTTAAACATCTGGTAAATAACTAACATAACAAAATTCGTTTTTGATAAAGAAAAAGGGTGTGGATAACATAACAAAATTCTATATGGAATTTTTTTGCACTCCTAGTTAAATAATTCAAATTGCATTTTGCTTTCGAGGAGTATAAGATATTTTAAATTCTTGAAATTGTCTCTCAATACATATAACTATAAAGTTTTTGATATACATATATATAATTGTATAGCTACAATGATAGGTATAATTTATAAACTTACAAACTGTTCCTTCGGGGACATCTACAAACGTCATATTATATACTTCCTTTGTGCTGTGAATTGTTGAGTCTCTAGCCTTTTGGTGGAACAAAGCTAAACTACTTGATTTTCGACCTTGTCAGACCTTTGTGTTTTTCGGTGGCAAAAATAATTGATGTCATGTTGCTGGTATTAACGCAGTTGTGGACTTGGAAACTGTACATTCAGTCACCGGCTAAGGTGAAGCTGACACTAATACTAACAAATAAATATATTACATTAAACTAACAGATCTTATCCAAGTGTACCTTTTGTAACACTCAAGTTCAGCTCAGTCACGATGATTTGAAATATCAAATGTGTATTGTTATATCATTATAAATGCATCGTAAATTTTAAATAAATGTAGAGTGACACTACGATAATTGTCTGTCCTGTACACCTGGCATGGTCACCCACCAAACAAGTATCCACACTTAACTTATTTAACATCATTGTATTGATCCAAGAATGCATCATCATTATGATTAAGAACATATTATGTAAATACAATGAATAATGTTTTTGGTTTAAGATCAAATCACCGATCATCAAATGGAATCCGAGGGCTTTGATGCTCAATTGGTGAATTCCATGATCTCGAAGATTCTTTGATAAAATATTGACTTTAATTTGGTTGGACAATCTTATTTACAGATTTTTTAAACCTTTTATTTAAGGATATTGCATCTCATAATGTACAGATAAAATTCAAAAACCAAAGATTTACAGATATATAAAACTATGGTTATTTAATTACTAGAAATGCACAAATAAACTTGTTTTACAATAAGTAGAACTCACTTAAAACTATAGTTTGAATATTGTTCCCACAATAATTATTGTTTGTTTGAAGAACTTACATTCTTTATTTCACTTTTCCTTTACAATACAAGAGTCATCTTAATAAAATGTTTTTGAGGAGTGTAAACTATAGTTTTACAATAATTGCTTCATATTGTTGAAAAATTGAGTAACTAGCAAAATTTTAACATAATTATTCTTCTATCCTGGCAATCCAGATCATAAATCCATCTTCGTTTATGTTTTTCTTTTTTTTGGCAAAACGGAATAAAAAAAGTTGAATGCAGATGTTTTAATCAATCGTTGTTGTGAAATGTTGAGGCTGTAAATTGTAATGGCTGCTTTTCAAACCGCCTTTGGCTTCTCTCCTTCTAAATATTGTGTAGAGCTGATCGAGAAGCATACTTTATAAAGAACTATGTAATCTCTTATAATCTGAATAATATAGACTATATTTTCCAATTTCGACGCACATTGAAGAGTTCCTTCACTAACGTAGTTCAGATTTTAGAACAGTAACTACAAGAAAGAAAAAAAATCTTCTCTTGTTTCCAATTTCCATCATAGTTTTTAGCACAAAACATAATAAATGTTAGTGTTTGTATTCTAACACGTCGTTCTATACCATCATAGTTTTTAGCACAAAACACAATAAATGCTAGTTTTAGATGGTTGTAGATTGCAATCTACGTACGTCGATATTTAGGGATAACATATGGATAGACATTTTTGTACTTGTACCATTTTTTTTTTCAGTAACATACTTTTTTATAATATTTATTTTTACAAAAAAAGTTACTCTTTTTTTAGACTGCACCACTCATCTAATCTTCGTGTGAGAGGTTTGACCCACGGATGAACCCTCTCTCATATTCAAATGGGTCGTAAACATGGATCCATATCCGCGTGACCACATATGAAACTAATAATCTCGCATTAGAAAAGAGTTGAACTCTGGCCTAGACCAACAAAGTACTCTTCTTCTAGTGGAGATCACTAGACCACCACAATATGGTTACCTTTTTATAATACCTCATATGTATATATATAACACCCATTTTATTAAATCAGATCGTAAACGGAGCATACCACCAACCATGGTGGTGGAACACTAAAAATAATGATAAACTTGATAAATCTAAAAGGAGAACTTGGGGAAAAGCTTTAATTTGTCGGTCATGGGTTCGAGTTTTGCCAAGAATTAAGTTATCATTGCTTGACTAGACGAAAATAGGGCTATGGTTTAGGTTTCATTAGAAAACCCGGGGTCAAACTAGTCGTCTGTACTTGTCCTTCTTGGAAATTATTTGGATCTCGACCCAGATACCTCCATGTTATACAAAATATAAACAAAAAATGATTTTTAGTCAAATTCATTTTTGAACTTTTATATGATATCATGCAAAAACAAGTTTAAAGAATACTTATTATAAACCCAAAATGTATAAATCGACATTTATTGTTACATGGGAGTATTGTTTGAGACATCTATCTTAATAAATGGAAGGAGTATTGATCTGCTATGCTATTAGGGTTTAGTGACATTGTTTTGCATTTGACCTCATGTATTTAGTGTTTACATAAGTTAAATTCAGAAATCATGATATTATGTTATAATTATTAAAATCACGGAAACATGAAAATGTAAACATAATAATAAAACATTATTTGAATTTACAATATTCTTGAAATTATAATTGATAGAAAATATCAAAATGATTTTTCTCACTTTATTAGTACTACTACCATTTTAACTGAATGCATGCAATGGGACTCTGACTCTTAAAGTCTTATACTCCTTCTGTTTCATGTTTCCGTTTAACTGTCGTTGTAGGGTAAACTTTTTTTTTCAAAATAACTGTCATTTTAGAATTTTAATGTAAAACTAGATTTTGACGCGCCTTGAAAGGACGGATATATTTTTTGTTTTAAATTTTTTTTTTTAGAAATTTAATTTTCATTTTTGTGTTTTTTGTAATCATACTTGTGTTTTTCTTTGTAATTTCTTTTTAGTTATTAATAAGAGGTTTTGATAATTATAAGACTAAAACTGATATAATTAATCTTTTTTATTTTTTTACTTTAATTAATGCTTATTTTAAAATTTTATACAATGATCAAAAAAACTGTTTAATTTATTGCGTATTTGATAATTATTTTTATGTCTCACAGATTAACCATGATGTAAAAAAAGAAATAATAATAACCCATAACTATTAATAGTAATAACATCAATCATATTAATTATATTGATTAAACGAATTGTACTGTGGACATATAGTTAATCAAACGAAAATACATGTCCACTATCTAAATTATAGATAGGAGCGGAGCAGATCATGGTTAGATTAAGTAGTTATATTAATAAGTTTATTAGTAGTTATATATTGCTTTCTTATTTTTTTTTAAATTGGACTCAACTAATATTAATGAGGCATGATCCAGATTTAATAGTATTGATTTATTAACAAGAGTCTCAAGTTTATTTTTCTAGTGATTGAAATATGGTTAGATATATACGTAATTGTATTTATATTTTGAAAATATACAAAAAGTTATATTTTATGAATCTGTGTGTATAAATCTAGAACGACAATAAAAATAAAACAGAGAAAGTATATAATACTGAGGTGATATCAGAATACCAGATTACATGTAGTTCGGAAACTCTGGACAGAGTTCGGTTTATAACTTTAAATATTATTAACTGTCGACATCCAAAACTAAATAGAACACCTCATCGAATACTACAAGTGTTTAATTTACGAAATAAACAACTCTAAGCAAAAACAAAATTGATATTTCAAGTTTTTACAACTAATTTTAGATGATCTAAGCTACTATGATCTGAAGAGCTTCGATTAGAGATGTAGTCAGGAGGAGAAAGTGGGACTGAAGAATCATATTCACAATCCTCAAGATCTTCATATCCCCAAATCTCTTCTTTATTTTCTTCTTCTTCTTCTTCCATTTTCCATTTTTCTTTCTCTATTTCTTCTCCTTCCAGTATTTCTAATACCTATTCTATCACAAATCAGAAGACACAAAGATTGATTAGAAAAGAAAACATTATAGTGATTAAGAACATATCTTAGTAGTTTAACCAATAAAAAGAACACAAACTAGTCCAATCTTGTAACAATGCTGTAAATACTTTCTTGGCATGTGGTTGAGTCATATATATAAACTACAAATTGTACGATTATATAGTGTGTGATCTAGAAAATTTGGTTTAATAGTTTCTTTTTGTTTTATTATATTACAGATCAATGTTTAATGTCGATAAACGAGCCTCTTTATATAAGATCAATACTTTTTTTCTTCAATCACTAATAATACAAAATCTTGTTTTAGAGAACATAATTGTTTTGCCCAAAAGACAAGAATACATAGTGCTTGCTTCGTTTTGTATGGGACTGTAATTAAAATTAGGTGTAGGTAATTGAGCTTTTCATATATTATATACTACGTATCTTCTTTTTTATTGAATTGAAAAAGGTTCATATATCTTATCTATATTATTAAAGTACAACTTTATAGATAGATATAAAGTAAATGTGTGTCGTTTATTCAAGAAAATAAAATAAAGTAAATGTGTATACATGTATACTAAGTGTTTTGCCCGCATTTACGAGCTTAATAATTTTACAAATTACTAAATAAATATATTATCAATTCGAGAACTATTAAAATAAATTATTTTGATGCCTTTGATATATTTAATAATTAATTAAATATTAATTTTATATACAATAAAGTTTATTTTAATAAAAAATATTTATTATGTAAACAATTTGAAAATATTCATATATTCATAAAACTATATACTGACAAAAAAATTCATAAAAATATATACATGGATTTATATTTATTTTAAAAATATTTTAATGTAAATATTATTGGATCACATAATATATAATTTTGTAGATAATGATGAGAATCAAATTAATGAAATTCGTTTTAAATTTGTGAGTAATTCTATATTAACAAATCTAATCTAATTATGTATTAAGGATAATGAAGATTTTAAACGCTATAACTTTTAACGTGAGAGAAAGAAAATCGCTTTGAATATAGTATTATAAACTAAATATTCTCTTTTCAGTTATATAAAATTGATAATTTTTCTTGATTAATCTTTAGTTATGTGTTTTCTGTTTTATTTTAGTTTAATTTATTATTAAAAGATAATTTCAGATAACCACAATATATATGCGTTTATATCATATTTTACCTTTTTAATATATATTAGGTTTCAGATAATTCTTCTTATTATTGTTATTATTATTTTTAATCATTTAAATTAGTTTTTATTTTGGAGTTAATTTATATATTTTATTCATTAAAGATATAAACGATATTAACCACTCTAACTTTTAACGTGGGAGCTCGAATCCAAAATTTTACTTCGCAAATAATAGTATAGATAGATAGATGCGGCATTAAACTAAGTTATAGTTTTTTTTACAAAGTCAAGATTTATAGTTTCTTTTTAAAGATTTATAGTTATTATTCAATATCAAAATATAATGAACAACAAAGACACTTTAGTCACGCAGCCGACGAGCTAACTGCAAAGCGAGTCGTTGAGTAATATTACACGATAATACGTATCATCATGAACCAATTATAAAATTGTAACAAGCAGTATGAACCAATTATAAAATTGTAACAAGCAGTCCATGGGAACAACCTGCCCCATAGATTCCAGGCTGGCAGATCAATTAGTGATAATTTATTTTGTTAGAAAGTTGTTAGAAGGTGAGGTTTTGAGCTCGAAGAATACCAAGCACACCAATAACCTATCTACAGAATTAGTAAAGATTTACACGAGGGATTAAGGTTGATACTCTATAAAGCTAGTCTGGAACTACGGAACAGAAGAAGTCCACGTGACGAATTGTTACGAAAACTTACTTTGGCTTTTAAGAAAAAATAAATATACGATACTATACTATATTATTCTTTTATTGCCAAAACCAACTAGTATAAAATGATAGGAAGAAAACAAAGAAATGAAGCACTCGAGGAGAAAAAGAAACTACCAAATATGTCAAATATACATATTGTAAAAGAAAATCAACAACTTTTATATGATTTCATAATGAACGTACCTCGATCATGGAAGGCCGACATGGAGACGATGATCTGATACAGAGAGACGCAGCAAAAGCGATACGGTGAAGCTGTTTGATATCAAAGTCCTCCTCTATCCTTGGATCCACCAACCTCTCAATCTCGCCCTCTTTTATTATGGTTTTTGCCTGTTAAAATATATATATTTTTTTAAATATATAAAATAAAATATTTAAATTTAAATACGAATTGAATTATATAACACGAAAATATGATCAAGGTCTGATTGGTTAGGGTTGAAGATGCATATTATTTTGCGGTGTGAAAATGCTGGGTGTAAGAAAAAGAAAACCTATACCATCTAAATGTTATGGTAATTTTTGCTGGGGGTATATGCATAGTTCATCAAGTTTAATTGTTAAAAAAATATTTTGCAAAAACAAGTGAAAAAAGCCAAAAAGGAGTTTCTACAGCCTTGACCAATCACACTTTAAAAGGATCATGCCATACAAACAACGGGTAAATTGTAAATACATTCAGGTTAACTGGATTTACCCAGCTATGTAGGCTTTGGTGGGAAGCATCAACAGGTTTTTTACCAGAAATGAGTTCAAGCAAGAACACTCCAAAGGCAAAAACGTCAGTTTTCTCATCCACAATCCCATGTGTGTAGTACTCTGGTGCCAAGTGCCTGTATTTATTCAAAAATGATTAATCAACATGTTAAAACAAAACACATGCACTTTGTTATGTAGTTAAAATATGGAAATAAAGAAAGTACCCAAAAGTGCCTTCAATTGGAGCAATGGAATGGTGAGACCATTGAGAAGGCAGCCATTTTGCCAAACCAAAATCAGATATCTAAATGCACAATGAAAAGATAATTGTTTTCTTCTTTTAATACTATTATTAAATGAAGATTATAAAAAGGACAATAGTTATATATAACAATGAAACAGTTAAAATATTAAGAAGGAAGAGACAAAAACATATACACCTGTGGCTGAAAATCTTGGGTTAGGAGAACATTGGAGGATTTAATGTCTCTATGTATGATCCTTCTCTGACAACCTTTGTGTAAATAATGAAGCCCTTTTGCTGTCCCAATTGCAATTTGATACCTTGTCTCCCACTCCAATGGTGCTTGGTTCAAATCTACATAACACAACATATATAAAAATATATTTAAAAACAAACAAAAAATCACCAAAGCATAAATCTTGATTTTGCAGAAACCATGTTCAAGAAAGCATCATATTTTCATAAAAGTTCAATATGTTTTTTTTTTGTCAAAGAAGGTTGTGGATTGTATACCATGAAGGAGAGAAGCAACAGAGCCTCTAGAAGAGAAGATGAAAACAAGATAGAGACCATTGTCAATACAACAACCAAGAAGAGACAAGACATTAGGATGTGAGACATGTCCTATTGTTCCAATCTCCATCAAAAACTCTTTCTCTCTCCTCTCGTCTTCTCTCCCACCTCTCGTTATCCTCTTCACTGCGATTTTTTGACCAGTTTTACCTAAAACCCCTTTATACACCTCTGCAAATCCGCCTCTTCCTACCAAGTTCTCTGCAAAAGAAAAGGAAAACCCTTTTTAGTGAAGGAAGACATTATAGAGAGTTTCTTGAGTTTCGAGACAGAACCTGAGCTGAAACCGTTGGTTGCCTCGTAGATTTCTTCAAAGGAGAAACATTTCCACTTGGGTCTTTGAAACTTCTCTGTTTCTTGAAAACCCTCGACGCATTTGGCGTGAGGAGTTGAGTTTTCAGAATCTGAGTCGAAACTGCGGCGTTTAAAGGAAAAGAGACGTTTCAAGCTGTTGCTTCGAATGTACTTCATCTTCTTTTGTTGGGTTTGAACTTACTTCAGTATGAAACCACAGAGGAGGAAGAAGAAGAAGAAGAGACAGAGAAAAGGAGAGATATTGTTATCTGTCTGTTGTTTTTTTTTGTACTTTGTGAATAAAACACAGAAGAATTAAATTCGGGTTGGTGAAGGTTTACGGTGAGGGCGTCCACAGAGAATTAGGTAAGCGAAAACAGAGTTTTGTTTTATCAGTTTCCGCGTTTAGCGTTTGATTGATTTGCGTTCTGGGGATTATGAAAGTGATGAAGGAACTTTGTGTGGGTGAGACTTTAATGGGGTTTTATGCTTTTTTATCTCACAAGGCAGGTAGCTCCGCTGGAGGATATCCATGTTCTCAAATCTACTTTGTGTAAACTTTTCTCTTTTTCTGTTTTTTTTTTGTCCTTTTTTTTGCACATTTGAAACTGAGTGATAAATATAGAGGTTTTTTACATCAAAAGACTATTATATCATCTAAACTAGAAGTGGTCTGAGAATCCAGCCGGGACAGAACTATCAATAAATAATAATTCAAAAGTTTTCACGGGCTAAAGCATCTGCCGTCTTTTTCTGTGCCCTTGGAACATGAAAGATTTTGAAGTCTTGGTAGCGTTTTTTTATAACTTTGAATTCTGCCAGTTCCGTAAAAAACCTTGGTCATGCGCTTGGATTCTTAACCATTGAAATTACATCCTTGCAATCAGTTCCAAAGGATTGACATGAATTATGTTGTGATATATTCTCCATTATCCATATATGAGCGCATCCAGTTCCGAGTGTCATGGAGAAAGTCGTCTCACATTATTTCTCAACCCTAAGAGTTGATATTTTCCAGTTTCATCCAGCCACTGAAGTGTGACTCTGCAGACCAAGACCCATCTACAAGGAAAATACTTCGTAAACTTAAGGCTTGCATTCCCTGGTTCTGTTCTGGTGCAGCTACATCATCCATCGGCGTAGAGTTTGCCTCAAACCAAGCATTACATTCACTCTGAACACGTCTAATTAGCTTCAGCAGATCACGTGTTATACCTCTGAATAACTTATCTTTCATGCCTTCCATAACTACCAGATTATCCATGAATATGAGTCTATTTCTAACTCTAGATCCTCAATTTCACTCTTTCTCCAAAATAGATAGTCCAAATTGGTATAAACACTTGATCTTGGAAAAATATCAGGGCATGACAGTGTCGATGCATGAGCCCAAGCTTGCACGGTAGGTGTGCATTCAAATATTCGCATGATTCACAGTCTAGACCATCATCTTCACCGCATCTTGGACAGTAATTATCACATCGCATATGACGACGTGTCAAATTCCCGTTACTACTAAATACCCTGAGGCCATTTGCAAAATTAAACGTCTCTTTTTAAGGGGTGCCTTGATCTACCAAGCATGAGCTTGCAATTTTGTTATACTAGGTTCAGACATCACCACCTCATGATCATGATATAGCACATTCCTTGCTATCCAAAATCCTGATTTTACGATGTACACCCCACTCTTTGCATAGCCCCAACTATATTTATCCTCCATATGGGATGGGCTTATGGCCATACCCCGAATTAGAGACACATCCTCTTGTGCAACCAACTGCTCTAGTAACCCAACATTCCATCTTATGGGCGTACCCTGGGTAAGGTCAGACACAATCATTCGCGGGTGCACCACTGGAACGGCAGGTCTAGCCGGCCGTGCAGGAACAGTTGGGATCCAAAGATCATTCCAAACTTGAATTTGGTATCCCGAGTAACCTAACCTTATTATTCCCAATAAGAGAAGTGGCTTCGCCTCCATCAAGCTTGACCATACATAAGACAAATAGACTGAGCCTGTGATTTGTAGGATCGAGCATGTACGGTGGTATCTTCTTTTACGAACACGTGCAAGTAGAGAGTCTGGGTATTGAATCAATTTCCACAGTTGTTTTGCTAATAAAGCAATATTAAACTCATGGATCAATCTAAATCCCATTCCTCCTTTTACTTTCGGACTGTGATTTGTAGGATCGAGCATGTACGGTGGTATCTTCTTTTACGAACACGTGCAAGTAGAGAGTCTGGGTATTGAATCAATTTCCACAGTTGTTTTGCTAATAAAGCAATATTAAACTCATGTATCAATCTAAATCCCATTCCCCCTTTTACTTTCGGACTGCACAATTTTCCCTCCTTGCCCCATGCATTCTTCGTTTTGGTGGATTCGTACTCCACCAAAAGCGTGCAATGACACTACTAATTTATCACATATTTCCAGTGGAAGTAAAACAGTTGACATAACATATGTTGGAAGAGCTAAAGCTATAGTTTTGATGAGGATTTCTTTCCCACCCTTTCCCAACCATCTCCTAGACCATCCATTGATTCTATGATCAAGTTTATCCTTAAGGAATACAAATAGGTAAAATTTTGATCTACTAATATCCTCTAGAATTCCAAGATATGTTCCCATACCGTCCTCAGTTTCAATACCAAGAGTATCTTTAATTTGTTACTTTATAGTTACCGAAACTCTCTTTCCAAATAGAAGCAAAGACTTCTCAAAATTTATAGCTTGGCCTGATGCTTTCCCATAAGCCTTTACTGCTTTCATAAATTCATCACATTCACGGGGCACTGCCTTACATAAGAAAAAGCTATCATCAGCACATAACAAGTAGGACACCGAGGGGCTAACACATGCTACCCGCATCCCTATTATCTTTCTTTGATTCTCTGGATGATTTAGAAGAATATAAATATAGAGTTAATTTGTAAAATAACAACTTTTAATAAAATGTTAAGAATATAACACTATCTTATTATATAAAGCTTGGTTCGTCAAAGTTTCTAATTAATATTATCGCGACATGTGTCAATAATTTTTTAAAGATTGTGATATGTGTCAAAATATGATACAATTATCTTTTTAAAAAACAAATTAAAAGAAATTTAGAAAAATAAAATTATTATTACAAAATTTTCCTTTATGGTTCTTTGAGATTTTAGAAAAGGAAAATTACTATTGCATAATCTTTTCAATTATATATTTTTAAAAATATTGGATAATAATTTTCATTTTAATCCTAAAAACAAAATAATTGTAAAAATCTATTTGAAATTAGGTATTTTTAATTATATTTTTTTAAAAGATACTAAAGAAAGAGAATTAATAATCCTACAAATACAAGAAATTATTTAAAGAAATCATAAAGAAAACTAATTATTTTTATTGAAAACTGAGAAAAATTAACTATAGAATAAATAATATTCCTTTTTAAAAGCCTAAACAAAAAAGATTGTTAGTATTCCTATAATTTTAATATAAATAACTATTTTCTTTTCAGTAGATAATTTTTTTTTAATTAAATTGTAAACCAAAATAGCTACAAATATTTCACATCCATATTAAGGATTAAGCTTTCTCATTCTATTTTCACAAAATACAATAGTAATTACAAGAAAATATTACATGAATATTTTCTTTTAATTTCTTGATACAAATCAATTTTTTATTATCCTTATTACATCTTATGATGCTAACACATTTTTTTAAAAAAATATTTTGATTTTATTTTCTTACAAGAGCATGTGTGAATTTGATGAATATGTGTTTGTACTTTTGAGACAAAATATACAATAAATTAAACATAAATTTTTTTTTTTAAAAGTTAGTTGTATAAAAATCATAAACTAAAACGAATTATAGTATCCGACAAATAGAGAAATTGTTTGATGAAAAATATTGAAGAAAAAAAAATTATAAAATAGGAAACTTTCCCTTTTTAGGTCTAATAAAATAAATAGTAAAAGAAATATTAGTTTTCTTATAAATAAATCTTTAATATATAATTTTGGGTTAAAAATTTTAAACCAAAAAAACATCAAATATTTCACCAGATATGATTGTGACATGTGTTAACAAAAAATAGATTTTGAATGTGTCAAAAAACCTGCCATTATGTAAAAATATTTTATTTTATCCTAAAATCCTGAATAAAAGATATTTTAAAAATATATTTTCCTTTTAAAATCTTAACCAAAGAATAATTACTTTTATTCTTTTTTTAAATCCTGACAAAAATTGTAAATTTTTATTTAATAGTAGCTTTTACTTTAAAAGTTTAATGATAAACATGATACTAAAAATTATTTACTTAACAAAGAAAAACTGTAAGAATATTAGTGATATTAGAAAAAAATTTTGAAAGTATAAATTTTTTAAAATTAATTTGATAGTAATTGCATTTTTATAATGCTAGAAAAAATAGAATTGTAGAATAGTAGGTAATATTAGTTTCCTTTCCTAAAACCCTACAAACTATAAAAAAATGTTTGATAGTTGTTTTCCTTTTAAAAAAATCATAAACCAAAGAGATTTTCATCAAATTTTTTATTACATAAACAAAATATAATTTAAAAAATTTAATTGATAATAGTTTCTAAGAGAGAATTTGATGATGGACATGATACTAAAATTTATTTAATTAACAAAAGAAGTGTAAAATATTATTGATAAGAATTGTAAAGATAGTAATTTTAAAATTATTTAATAGTAACTAAAAATAATTAGTTTCTAGAAATTTTATTTTGGAAAAATGAAATTTCCTTTTCGAGAAAAAGAATTCTAAACAAAAGATATTTGTATCATATTTTTAAGACCTAAACAAAATAGACTTTTAAAAGTTTATTTGATAAGATTTTTAATAAAGAATTAATAAAAATATCTAATTGATATGAATTCTAAAGATAGTAATTTTAAAATTATTTAATAGTAACTAGAAATAATTAGTTTCTAGCAATTTGATATAAAAAGAGATTTATAAAATACAATGTTTTCTTTTTGAAAAATCCTAACAAAAAGAAAAAAAGTTTAAAATTGATTAATGACAAGTATGATGGTTTATAATTAATAAAAATAAAAAATTAGGATGTTGTCGTGATTGGTATTTATATGCGTTGTTCATGCACATGTTTGTTATATATTTTCATGTTTAGTCATAAGAAGTATATTATTATGATTGTCAGTTTGAGTCATTTTTATATGCGTTTTGCTAAAACAAATCAAGATTTATCTCATCTTACTATTATTTTTTTACTATGTAATATCTTTTCTATTTCTTTTCAATTAAAATGTTATAGTAAATTAAGAGAATTACTAAACAATAAATAAGTTTTATTTAACTTTCAGATTTGTTTTATTTCATTCTAATTCTTACTTCAGGTTGGGCTCAGTTTAAGTTTTTAGTTATGAAAGTTTTGTTTAATCCTAAGTACAAAATTGATAACAATTCACTTATTCACCATGATTATAAAATACAAATATTAACCGGAATTTATGTGTGGTAAAGAGTTCTTAATTATAAAATAAGTCTCACACAGCCTATGCAAAAAAAATCCAAAACTTTAATAAAATGATTTATTACTTTTATGTTATTATTAAATTAAAACATCATACAGAACCCGTTGCAATGCGCGGGTTCATATCTAGTTAATTTTATAATTGGGTGTCATATCATTATTTCTCTTTCCGGTTTTGTCCCTTTACTAATCCCATAAACGGTAGATCCTTAGCAAAATATAAAAACGATGGAAGTCATTACTCTAGTGGTGGTTGTTATTGCACTAGTGGTGGTTATCACAAAGATAATGGTTGCGACAGTGGATAACTACAGCGATGGTGGTTACGGTAGAAGCAATCATAATAAATGCAAAAGATACAATGGTGGTCTTTTGTAGATGGTTATGGTGGCGGTAGTTTTATTTAACTCTATCATCTTCACCGCATCTTGGGCATCGCATATGACGACGTGTCAAATTCCCCGTTACTACTAAATACCCCGAGGCCATTTGCAAAATTAAACGTCTCTTTTTAAGGGGTGCCTTGATCTTCCAAGCATGAGCTTGCAATTTTGTTATACTAGGTTCAGACATCACCACCTCATGATCATGATATAGCACATTCTTTGCTATCCAAAATCCCGATTTTACGGTGTACACCCCACTCTTTGCATAGCCCCAACTATATTTATCCTCCATATGGGATTGGCTTATGGCCATACTCCGAATTAGAGACACATCCTCTTGTGCAACCAACTGCTCTAGTAATCCAACATTCCATCTTATGGGCGTACCCTGGGTAAGGTCAGACACAATCATTCGCGGGTGCACCACTGGAACGGCTGGTCTAGCCGGCCGTGCAGGAACAGTTGGGATCCAAAGATCATTCCAAACTTGAATTTGGTATCCCGAGTGAACAAACCTTATTATTCCCAATAAGAGAAGTGGCTTCGCCTCCATCAAGCTTGACCATACATAAGACAAATAGACTGAGCCTGTGATTTGTAGGATCGAGCATGTACGGTGGTATCTTCTTTTACGAACACGTGCAAGTAGAGATTCTGGGTATTGAATCAATTTCCATAGTTAATTTGCTAATAAAGCAATATTAAACTCATGGATCAATCTAAATCCCATTCCCCCTTTTACTTTCGGACTGTGATTTGTAGGATCGAGCATGTACGGTGGTATCTTCTTTTACGAACACGTGCAAGTAGAGAGTCTGGGTATTGAATCAATTTCCACAATTGTTTTGCTAATAAAGCAATATTAAACTCATGGTCAATCTAAATCCCATTCCCCCTTTTACTTTCGGACTGCACAATTTTCCCTCCTTGCCCCATGCATTCTTCGTTTTGGTGGAGTCGTACTCCACCAAAAGCGTGCAATGACACTACTAATTTATGACATATTTCCAGTGGAAGTAAAACAGTTGACATAACATATGTTGGAAGAGCTAAAGCTATAGTTTTGATGAGGATTTCTTTCCCACCCTTTTCCAACCATCTCCTAGACCATCCATTGATTCTATGATCAAGTTTATCCTTAAGGAATACAAATAGGTAAAATTTTGATCCACTAATATCCTCTGGAATTCCAAGATATGTTCCCATACCGTCCTCAGTTTCAATACCAAGAGTATCTTTAATTTGTTTCTTTATAGTTACCGAAACTCTCTTTCCAAATAGAAGCAAAGACTTCTCAAAATTTATAGCTTGGCCTGATGCTTTCTCATAAACCTTTACTGCTTTCATAAATTCATCACATTCACGGGGCACTGCCTTACATAAGAAAAAGCTATCATCAGCACATAACAAGTAGGACACCGAGGGGCTAACACATGCTACCCGCATCCCTATTATCTTTCTTTGATTCTCTGGATGATTTAGAAGAATATTAATATAGAGTTAATTTGTAAAATAACAACTTTTAATAAAATGTTAAGAATATAACACTATCTTATTATATAAAGCTTGGTTTGTCAAAGTTTCTAATTAATATTATCGCGACATGTGTCAATAATTTTTTAAAGATTGTGATATGTGTCAAAATATGATACAATTATCTTTTTTTTTAAAAAAAAAAAATTTAGAAAAATAAAATTATTATTACAATTTTTTCCTTAATGGTTCTTTGAGATTTTAGAAAAGATAAATTACTATTACATAATCTTTTCAATTATATATTTTAAAAAATATTGGATAATAATTTTCATTTTAATCGTAAAAACAAAATAATTGTAAAAATCTATTTGAAAGTAGGTATTTTTAATTATATTTTTTTTAAAGATACTAAAGAAAGAAAATTAATAATTCTACAAATACAAGAAATTATTTAATAAAAATCATAAAGAAAACTAATTATTTTATTGAAAACTGAGAAAAATTAACTATAGAATAAATAATATTCCTTTTTAAAAGCCTAAACAAAAAGATTGTTATATTATTCGTAGAATTTTAATATAAATAACTATTTTTCTTTTCAATAGATAATTTTATGTTAATTAAATTGTAAACCAAAATAGCTACAAATATTTCACATCTATATTAAGGATTAAGCTTTCTCGTTCTATTTTCACAAAATACAATAGTAATTACAAGAAAATATTACATGAATATTTTCTTTTAATTTCTTGATACAAATCAATTTTTTTATTATCCTTATTATATCTTATGATGCTAACACATTTTTTTTAAAAACTATTTTGATTTTATTTTCTTACAAGAGCATGTGTGAATTTGATGAATATGTGTTTGTACTTTTGAGACAAAATATACAATAAATTAAACATAAATTTTTATTTTTAAAAGTTAGTTGTATAAAAATCATAAACTAAAACGAATTATAGTATCTTGAAGAAAAAAAATTGTTTGATGAAAAATCTTGAAGAAAAAAAATTATAAAATAGGCAACTTTCCCTTTTTAAGTCTAATAAAATAAAATAGTAAAAGAAATATTAGTTTTCTTATAAATAAATATTTAATACATAATTTGGGTTAAAAATTTTAAACCAAAAAAACATCAAGTATTTCACCAGATATGATTGTGACATGTGTTAACAAAAAATAGATTTTGAATGTGTCAAAAAACCTGCCATTATGTAAAAATATTTTATTTTATCCTAAAATCCTGAATAAAAGATATTTTAAAAATATATTTTCCTTTTAAAATCTTAACCAAAGAATAATTACTTTTATTCTTTTTTTAAATCCTGACAAAAATTGTAAATTTTTATTTAATAGTAGCTTTTACTTTAAAAGTTTAATGATAAACATGATACTAAAAATAATTTACTTAACAAAGAAAAACTGTAAGAATATTAGTGATATTAGAAAAAAAATTTGAAAGTAGAAATTTTTTTAAATTAATTTGATAGTAATTGCATTTTTATAATGCTAGAAAAAATAGAATTGTAGAAGAGTAGGTAATATTAATTTCCTTTCCTAAAACCCTACAAACTATAAAAAAAATGTTTGATAGTTGGTTTCCTTTTAAAAAAATCATAAACCAAAGAGATTTTCATCAAATTTTTTAATACATAAACAAAATATAATTTAAAAAATTTAATTGATAATAGTTTCTAAGAGAGAATTTGATGATGGACATGATACTAAAATTTATTTAATTAACAAAAGAAGTGTAAATATATTATTGATAAGAATTGTAAAGATAGTAATTTTAAAATTATTTAGTAGTAACTAAAAATAATTAGTTTTGAGAAATTTTATTTTGGAAAAATGGAATTTCCTTTTCGAGAAAAAGAATTCTAAACAAAAGATATTTGTAAACAAAAGATATTTGTATCATATTTTTAAGACCTAAACAAAATAGAATTTTAAAAGTTTATTTGATAAGATTTTTAATAAAGAATTAACAAAAATATCTAATTGATATGAATTCTAAAGATAGTAATTTTAAAATTATTTAATAGTAACTAGAAATAATTAGTTTCTAGCAATTTGATATAAAAAGAGATTTATAAAATACAATGTTTTCTTTTTGAAAAATCCTAACAAAAGGAAAAATAGTTTAAAATTGATTAATGACAAGTATGATGGTTTATAATTAATAAAAATAAAAAATTAGGATGTTGTCGTGATTGGTATTTATATGCGTTGTTCATGCACATGTTTGATATATATTTTCATGTTTAGTCATAAGAAGTATATTATTATGATTGTCAGTGTGAGTCATTTTTATATGCGTTTTGCTAAAACAAATCAAGATTTATCTCATCTTACTATTATTTTTTTACTATGTAATATCTTTTCTATTTCTTTTCAATTATAATGTTATAGTAAATTAAGAGAATTATTAAACAATAAATAAGTTTTATTTAACTTTCAGATTTGTTTTATTTCATTCTAATTCTTACTTCAGGTTGGGCTCAGTTTAAGTTTTAGTTATGAAAGTTTTGTTTAATCCTAAGTACAAAATTGATAACAATTCACTTATTCACCATGATTATAAAATACAAATATTAACCGGAATTTATGTGTGGTAAAGAGTTCTTAATTATAAAATAAGTCTCACACAGCCTATGCAAAAAAAATCCAAAACTTTAATAAAATGATTTATTACTTTTATGTTATTATTAAATTAAAACATCATACAGAACCCGTTGCAATGCGCGGGTTCATATCTAGTTAATTTTATAATTGGGTGTCATATCATTATTTCTCTTTCCGGTTTTGTCCCTTTACTAATCCCATAAACGGTAGATCCTTAGCAAAATATAAAAACGATGGAAGTCATTACTCTAGTGGTGGTTGTTATTGCACTAGTGGTGGTTATCACAAAGATAATGGTTGCGACAGTGGATAACTACAGCGATGGTGGTTACGGTAGAAGCAATCGTAATAAATGCAAAAGATACAATGGTGGTCTTTTGTAGATGGTTATGGTGGCGGTAGTGGTGGTTGTGGTTGCCATTGTAATGTTGAACCATATAATAACTGAATAGAGAGATAGATGATGTTTTTGTTTTTTTTTGTTATGAGAAATATAAATAGAATGAAACCTATGAAATTGTGTATTTTTATAAATGAAATTATAAAATAGAATAGACTACTAAAACTAGTTTGTATTTGCATGTTTGACATCTAAAATTATGGATCTGGTGGTGATCGCGGCGGCGACTACAGTGATGGTAGTCGAATTATGGTTGTGATTATGGAAAATATGATGATGATTACAAAGGGGACAATGATAATTTATTTTGCTTTATTTTTGGTATTTCCATAAATATACTAGACGGAGATATATTTTCTTGAGAAATTTGTCAAATATGACTCAAATCTTGATTTTAACTGAAAAATATACTCAAACATCAATCAAATGCAAGAGTAACCCAAAACCTTGTGAAATTACAACCAACACCTTGTGATCAAACAAAAAACCATAATTTATTTTTAAGAATATAACCTCGGGAAGTCTTCTGAGCTTCTGTAAGTTTTCTGGGGACTTCTTCGACGTCTTCTCATATAGTTGATCTTAAATTTTTTATAAAAAAATATTTTGCTGGGGGAAAAATTGAAATCATGTAACTATAATTTTTTGTAAATGATATAAATTAAGAAATAGTAAAATTGAATTGTTTTCAACATAGATGAGTTAATCCAGTGGAAATCAGGGTATTCTTTGGTTTAGGGTTTGGTAACATATGTTGTAATATTGTTTGTATTCTTAGGGTTAGTTTTTGGAAAGCTTAAATTTTTTTTTGAAAAATTAAAATTTGACCTATATGTGTTTAGTTCTGTGTATATTAAAAACCTTTCATTTGAATTTGATTTTAATGAGGTGTTTAGTTAGCTAATTAATTTTAAGGTTCATATTTAGGGTTTAGACGACTTCAAGGAAGTCGTCCAGTGAATAGTATTTACGGGGTGATGGAAGACTTCCTGGAAGTCTTTCGTGGTTTTTAAGTCGTCTCGACCCTAACCCAATAATTTACCGGACCCTGGAAGTCGTCCATACCGGACATAACCTTTAGTTTTACCAATGTACATTAAACCTAACCCGATAATTTACCGGACATATAAGTACTATTTTTCACTTTCTATTGAAATTCACGAAAGCCTAACGCTGTTTCTCTCTGAGGCGATTTCAAAGGTAATCTCCATTTTCCATCGAATCTCTCTTTCTGTCGTTCTCACCGCCGGTAATCTCTCCTTTTACGAAAAATGTCATTTCTCCTTCATGGCGAAGAATATTTTAGTAGATTAAACTAACCATCTGCGTCTTTTTTTTCAGATCTGAAACAATGTTTCGTTGAACTCCACCGCCGGTAAGTTTTTCCTCTTTGCTGTCGAGTTCAATTTTATGGCTTAAGGCGTTTAGCTGCAGTTAAACCCTAAATATTGTAGTCTTGATTTTTCTTTCCAGTTGATTTTTGTATATCTGTAACCACTGGTGTCGTTGATGACCATAACTTCTCTGACTGTAAGTCATCCATTTTTTCTATTTATATAGGTTTTTCTATTTATTCAGGTCTTCTCTTCAGATCTGCAGGCTTAACACGATTTTCAGATCTGTAAGAGATCGGTTTTAGTAATCTTCTAATGGAAAACTTCCCAGAAGAGGGCGTGGGAAAGTCTTCCAGTTGAACATTACTTAAATCGATCTCTTACAGATCTGAAAATCATGTTAAGCCTATAGATGTGACGATTTTTGTAGTGTTCTACTGAAGGACTACTCAGAATACTTCCTGAAAGTCTTCCAGAGAGGAAGAATTTGTAGTGTAAGACTTCATAGAATACTTCCTGGAAGTATTCTCACTAAAACTTACATTTAAGTCTTCCAGTATAGGAATTTAGAATAGTATGTTTTATTTGTGTTTGCAGACCGGAAAATGGATTTACCAAAACTCATGCAGAAGATATATGCATTAGGGGAAATAGCCCTTTCCACTCGAAAGCCTTTTGTATCATACTGATACTCGAAGTTGCTTACTGATGTAAGGCAAGCTTTACATGATGACTAATATGAGGAGCTTAAGGACTCAAAGTTGGAAGTGTTCATCAAGTTCAAGGATTTGAATTTTGGTTGGACATCAAGACTGGTTCATTATATGATCAGTTTCCAGCTTAAAATCAAGAAGAAGTATGAGCTTTGAAGTCTCGTTGGTCCACAACCGGTGATGTTTGAACACCTCTGGTCTGAAATGTGATTACATCGAGGACTTGGAAAATCCAAGGTGTGAGGTTAAGAAGGAGATGGCTTCTTTCTGGGGGATGATGGGTGTTGATCTTGATGCTGGTACAACTTCTGAACAGATATTAGCAGCATGTGAGAGATGCGAAGAGTGGTCTCGGGAAGATCCCATGCGGCTCAGGCATCTTGCATCTTCAATTGATTCATTGAAGGGAAAAGGTACTCAACTGCTACACGTGCTAGTCTTGCAAGGCTAGTTATAGATTTAGAAGAATTTGAGAACTATCAGTGGGGGAGAGTGGTGTTTAAGGAGCTGATGGACACTGAGGGGAAAATATTCGAAAAAGACTTATACTCTTGATGGGTTTATACAAGTTATCCAGGTGTGGGTCTACTATGCTCTGCCAGAATTGGCTGCTAATTATAGGAAACCCATACTAAACAGACCGTCTCCACCGTTGCTGGCTTATACGGGTGGCAAAGGATGCAGATGTTTTAAAGAGGCTATCAGCAGACATGTATTTTAAACGTCACTCCCTAAGACTTTGCAGAAGACTTATAGTTAAGTTTTCTGAGAAGTTTCCAGAAAAGACTTTGCACAAGACTTATAGTTTTCAAAGTCTTTTCTTGAAGACTTCTCAGAAGACTTATAGTTATTGCCTCGTCAGAGCTATCAACTCTTCAGTGGTGGCATCCCATCCCAGTGGCTTAGCGGTATGATGACTGCTCCAACAGGATGTCTCCATTTCTTTTATATTGCATGTACTCATATATCTCATCAAGACATCATCCATTGAAACCTTACTTTTCTCTGTTATTCGGCTTCTCCGGTATGCGTCTCACCCCTTTGTTCATTGCGATCTTCATGATGAAAGCAGTACAAAAAGAAGGAGAGGTTGGTTGCGTGAGCGCCAAACCTGGATTAACTGGCTGAAATGGTGAAGTTGATGTCTAGTCCGGGCTGCTAGCCACAGCCCAACTGTGTCGCCTTTTGGATTCAAAACCGTCAAGTTTGGTTTTACCAAATTTACTCAAATTTGAGTTGTAATACTGTTGTTAAATACCTTTTAGGTGAAATCAATGAAAAATATGCTTAAAAAAGAATTAGCAAAATAAAAATTACACGTATCTTTGAGATAAGAACATAATATAATGTAATCACTAATACAGTTGAAGGGAATAACATAAATCCACATGAAATCAATCTGATATATTAGAACTATTAAAACAAATTGCATGTATCTACAAGACTAGAACAAAATCAAATCTAATCATTGATACGGTTGAATGAAATAGCGTAAAACGATAAAAATTGCACGTTCTACGGATCTATAACTGAATAAAATCTAATCACTAATATGATTAAAAGTAAAGGAATAAAGTAAATCCACAAGAAATCAAATGGATTATTAGTATTATTAAACAAACTGCAAGTACCTATGATATAGAATTTAATTATATCTAATTTCTGATATTATTAAATGGAATAGCGTAAATCTACACAACATCAGTCTAATCTTTTAGAAATATCAAAACAAATTGCACATACCTATGATATTCAGAATAAAATCCAATCACTGATACAATTGAATGTAATAGCACAATTCCACAATGATACCAAACTGTATCTCAGATGTTTTTCATTTGTATGTGCCGTTTTTCACTAAATTAAACCTAATATGCATATTTATATAAAAAGTTGCCACCGCCACCTTAGAACCCTAGCAGGGCACACGATTACGTGTAATTAAAAGATATGTTATTGATTCCTTTATGCTAACTATATATTCTAAATTTGATTACCTACATCATTTTAGATAGTTTTATATTTTTTGAAAAGAGCCTATAATGGTCCTCTGGTATCGATTTATGTATTACCGTTTTGAGTAGCTATATCGTCTTTAGATAATTTTATATTTACTGGAAAACAGTTTCAATTTATCCTCTATTATCAATTTATGAAAATAAATTAATAGTTACTTCCTTTTCATTTTAAATGTTATTGAAAATTGTATAACATATATAAGAAAATTTATTTTAAATACATAATATATTCTTCTCGGTACACCACATTATTTTCTTTCTTTATTAAGAGTGTTAAATTTTATATCTTTTTTTGAAAATTCCATTAAAATTTTGAGTGAATTTGCTTAATATACATGATGAGAGCCATAATTAAGTAACTACCCTAACATGCTGTAAAATAAAGATCGTTGTAGAAAAAAGTGGATAACCTGATTGTTTTCTCCTTGCCCTTGCCTCTGTCTTTGCCTTTGCCACTGCCCAAAACATTCATCTTCTTTCTCTTTCTCTTTCTTACCAGATTTCTCTATCTCTTTTCCCGATTTCTTTATCCTCTTTCATTCATTTTTTTTAATTTTCCTGACTATATATTCTCTCACAATAATGAATTTTCATTGAACAGAAAGTTTCTCCTCAAATCCATAGTCAATCTTGTTACCATATTTGTTATATGTTTCCTACTATGTTTCTTGCACCAATTATTCATTATGTTTCCGGCAGCAATTACATTGATGCTAGATGCGCCATATATGCATATGAATCATTGACTTAAAGAACACCAAACCTTCCAAAGAATACAATTGGTTTCATGATTTTACTAATTCAATATTTATCTGCAACTATTTCAGAGGAGAGAGAAAATACAGTACATGAGGAAAGAAGAGACAAAGTAACTTATTAGTACGTTAACAATGGATGTTTGATGCTATGATGTATCATAAAATATTATAAGAATTATTAGTAGATAACTTGTTTAATAGAAAAACATGCTTTTCAATTAACAAAAAAATGACATCAAATCTAATATGTTATTTACCATATATACCATAGTGTCAAATATAATTTTTGATTTATTTGTAATACAATAATTTTGTTAACCATTAAGAATTATCAGTTGGATAGATAATGATTAAGTTAACCGGTAACCTACTTTGTACCACTAAACATAATATATATCAGTTAATGATAGTTGTTTTTAACATCTTACAAATTAATTTTAAAAAGCGATAACATGTTTGTAGCAGCTAATAGAACATGTATGGGTTAACGATAACATACTATATAAAATGTACCTGCTAGTTTTTGAAGCACAATGTTTATATGACTCGGCAAACCGGTAACCAAATTTTGTACCATTTAACAAACTATGTATCAACCAAAATCAGCTATTTATAAACATCTTAAAAACTATTTTAAGAAGCTTCAACATTTTTGTAACATCTAAGCAAACATTTATCTGCTCACAATACTGAATTTGAAGCATCTAATCAAACATTTAGCATTTAAGTTTCTAAGAGCGACTACAAGTACTCGAAACTGAAATGCTTAATTTATGTCTTTTTCATCGATGTTGGGCAGACCCTATTCTTCTGACTATACGGCCAATCCATATAGACGTGTTTTTTGACCAGCATGTGAATTGACGATGAACTCATGAATTTATAGTACACGTTAGATCTAAGCTTTGTATTAAATGAATTACACATAACTGTAAACTAATTACATCTATACAAATAGAAGAAAACAAGAAGAATTCATTTGTACTGCTGAAAAATATAAACTATATCAGAGAGAGAGAGAGATAATGATTAAGTTAACCGGTAACCATTAAGAATTATCAGTTGGATAGATAATGATTAAGTTAACCGGTAACCTACTTTGTACCACTAAACATAATATATATCAGTTAATGATAGTTGTTTTTAAAAACCTTACAAATTAATTAAAAAAGCGATAACATGTTTTGTAGCAAGCTAATCGAACATGTATCGGTTAACGATAACATATTATATAAAATGTAACTGCTAGTTTTTGAAGCACAATGTTATATGACTCGGTAAACCCGGTAACCAATTTTGTACCATTTTAACAAACTATGTATCAACCAAAATCAGCTATTTATAAACATCTTAAAAGCTATTTTAAGAAGCTTCAACATTTTTGTAACATCTAAGCAAACATTTACTGAATTTGAAGCATCTAATCAAACATTTATCACTTAAGTTTCTAAGAGCGACTACAAGTACTCGAAATTGAAATGCTTTAATTTATGTCTTTTTCATCGATGTTGGGCAGACCCTATTCTTCTGACTATACGGCCAATCCATAGAGACGTGTTTTTGACCAGCATGTGAATTGACGATGAACTCATGAATTTATAGTACACATTAGATCTAAGCTTTGTATTAAATGAATTACACATAGCTGTAAACTAATTACATCTATACAATTAGAAGAAAACAAGAAGAATTCATTTTGTACAGCTGAAAAAATATAAACTCTTCAGAGAGAGAGAGAGAGAGAAGAGAGAGAGAGAGAGAGAGAAGAGAGAGGAGAGAGAGAGAGAGAGAGAGAGAGAGAGAGAGAAGAGAAGAGAGAGAGAGAGAGAGAGAGAGAGAGAGAAGAGAGAGAGAGAGAGAGAGAGAGAGAGAGAGAGAGAGAGAGAGAGAGAGAGAGAGAGAGAGAGAGAGAGAGAGAGAGAGAGAGAGAGAGAGAGAGAGAGAGAAGAGAGAGAGAGAGAGAGAGAGAAGAGAGAGAGAGAGACTGTTTGGACAGGAGGAGAAGTTACGGAGTTACGAGAGGAACAGAAAAGGAAGGAGATAGTTTGGACATAGAAATGTTAATAGTGTTAGAAATATGGTTAGGGAAGTTAGCTAATATTGTTTTTTTTTGTGTATATGCAGCCCAAATACTCTAAAATTTAAAATTCACACTTAGTTGAAAAAATCATACAATGAAATTTAATCTAAAAAGAGGAAGTATAAATAAATATTTACTGGCATTTTTATTTTTATCTCATTTTAAAGGACCAGTTATATTGTAGATTACCGGCGTGTGAATAAAAAGTTCATATAACTAAATATTAAATGCACACTTTTATGGAAAAGAATAAGATTCCTGGTTCATTGGTGTTTTAGCCTTATTAATGGACAAATTTAATGTGCTTATATCGTATTATCCTATTAGAGATTGACTCATGCAAACTGGCTGTTGTTGGTCAGTGGTGTTTATATATTTTTTCTTTTTTTATACTTAATGATAGTATCTTATTATTTTTAAAATAAAAATTTAATTTTGTAATTTTCTTCTGTTAACTCACGATGATTATTAAAAAATCAGCTTAAAATGGTTTCAGATTTTTAATAGTTCTTTTAAAAGAACAATTATTTTAAAATATTAGTCTATATTTTAACCATCTTCATATTGATCAAAACAATTTTTCGTACTTTTTTAATTAAAGTAAGATTATCCGGTTTTAATTTCCCATGTATATTTGATGGAAATATGGAAATACCCACAATTGGATGCCAAAAAAGGAAATACTCATAATCACAATTATTTATAGGGGGATTTGCCAAAATGACTTAAAATTTGATTTGAATACAAAAGTGTATCCTAAATTAAATCAAATGCAAATGTAAAACTAAAAGTCTAGTGAAATTACAACAACCCCCCTTAGGAACAAACAAAAACATGTATTCAGTTAAACCATGATAACCCTCGGTTAGAAAAGACATACAAAGAGAAGACTTCTTTGTAAGTCTTCTCGTTCATTATATCTTAAAAATAATTTAAATTTTTTATAAAAAATATTTTGATGGGTAAAAAATTGAAACCATGTAATAATAAATATTTCTCAATAATGTAACTCAGTTAATCTAAAATTGAATTATTTTCAACATAGATGAATGAATGTAGATTGGTCCATGAGTCATTGGTTTAGGGTTTGGTAACATATGTTATAGTAATGTTGGTATCTTTAGGGTTGGATTCTGACATCTTATCTTCATTTTTTTTCAAATTGACCTATATATTTAGTAACTATCTAATAACTTGATTTAAATACTTTCTAAGTTTATTTTAAATTTAAGAAAGTGTTTTTTCATAATATTTGATTTCAGGGTCTGGAAAACTCGCAGAAGACTTAAAAAGAAGTCTTCTCGCACATTCCGCCTAAATTTTAGTAAAAGTTAGGGTTCCCGCCTAAAATTTTTAGAAGAATTTAGGTTGTCCGCCTAAATCAAAGTCTTCTATAAGTCTTACAAAGGAAGTCTTCTCATGGATTAGATCTTAAAAGTAATTAATAAATTTTATAAAAAAATATTTTCAAAGAGAAAAAATCGAAAAAATCTATTAATAAACATTTCTAAAAGATGGAAACCGTTATAACCCTCCTCGTGAGAAGGCTTATTTGTAAGTCTTCTTGTACAGTAGATCTTTAAAATAATTTAAAATTTTTATAAAAAATATTTTGGTGGGGGAAAAATTGAAATCATGTGATAATAAACATTTCTAAATGATGTAAATTTAGTTTTACTAAAATTGAATTATTTTTTAACATAAATGAGTGAATATAGATTGAGTCATGATAGTCTTTGGTTTAGGGTTTGGTAACATGTTTTGTAGTATTGTTTGTATTTTTAGGGTAAGATTTTGAAATCTTATCATATTTTTTTTTAGTTTGACCTATATGTGTTTAGTTACTATCCAATAATTTGATTTAAATACTTTCTAAGTATCTTTTAAGTTTAATGAAGTATTTTTCCTTTGTTATTTAATTATAAGGTCTGGAAGACTCAAAGAAGTCTTCCAGAGAAGTCTTTTGGAAGTTTTCTGACATATCCCGCCTAAATTTTAGTAGAATTTAAGGTTCCTACATAAATTTTAGAAGAATGTTGGTTTCCCACCTAAGTCGAAGTCTTCCAGAAGTATTCTCTTAGACTTCTATTTCGAAAACATTCAACCTAATTGAAATTTTTTTCTCCATATATAAAGAAAATTTACACATTTTCTTTTTTTTTTCTTTCTCTAAAATGGCTGTAACAAAAATGTAATATATCACATTCTAAAACTCTTCAACCTCTCTTTAATCTCTTTGAACATCAAAACACCAAAATTTATATTCATTTCTCATTTTTTTCTTATGTCTTCTCACTAATTTATCTTCTTTTTGCAGGTTTTTCCTTACATGACTCTCACCTTTCACTCTTTCAAAACTAGATCTATAAATTTTGATATGCATTTTTGTTTGTTTTATACGCTAATTCTAAAAAGCTATATATTTAACCTAATGTAACTGCTTTGTATATTTTGTAGCATAAAATTTTCATTTTTGAAGTTTTTCTCTGTTTTGAAGCCATTTGAATGCATATGCAGATTTTTCAGATGTGAGACAGACTTTGGAAGACTTCTGAGACAACTTTGGTAAAACTCTCAGAAGAATTCTTGGAACGTCTTCTAATGTATATTATGCTAGAAGATTTCGTAGTCTTCAGGAAGTCTTCCAAATTCTTCAGGAAGTCTTCCGAAGTCTTCTGTCCAAAGTAGTACAAATGGATGATGTCAAGTGGAGTCCAAGCTTATCTATGTTGAGGAATAATATCTAACTCAATGTGTAATAATTTTATTTATGGTTTGTTTTATGATTTTTATGTGTACTATTGTAGCTGTGAATTATTTTGTAAACTTTAAGAGATGTTAATCAAAAGAATTTAGTAAATATGTTCATGTTTTGACAAAAGCACTTGATATTATTAAAGTTATTGATACAACATACCAGGAAATTTTCATTTTTAACCATTCTACCCACTCATAACAAAACACAACAACACAAAAACTTAGCCAAATTTACTAAAACTAAGAGAGAAAACTTTCAAGAAAACTTAGTCAAATTCACAAATTATCTTATGATTTAAAAGACACATTAAACCACATGACTTGAAATTTTTGAAGTTATTTAACATTTTTGTAAAGTTAAAAAAACATAACTTGAAGTTACTTAACTCTCTTGAAAATCTAACATAGAAGACTTCTCAAGAAGTCTTGTCAAATTAGTTAGAAACATTAGTAAACATGAATACTTTAAATCTCATAATTATCACCAAATAAGTTATGAATTTCATCTAGGAACTCCAATATTGACTAATATACATGAAATAGCTAGAAAATATTAAAAATTCATTTTAAATTTAGAGAAAATTTGAAGTTTAATAAAGATTTACATAGAAGACTTCAAAAGAAGTCATCCATGGAAGACTTCTTTTGAAGTCTTCCAGGAGAAGACTTCAAAGGAAAATACTTCTTAAGAAGTCTTCCATTTATGTCAATTTTGCAATTGCAAATTTACTAAGGAAGTCTTCTTAAGAAGTATACTCTACAGAAGACATATTGAGAAGTCTTCCTTTGTAAATATTGACTAACTTTTGAATTTAATTTTTTTTCGAAAATGCCATAGAAGACTTCCCAAGAAGTTTTCTCGGATAAACATGTTAGTTTTGTAATTGACTGAAGTTTGTCAGAATTGACTTTTTAGAGAAGACTTCTAGAGAAGTCTTCTTCGAGAAGACTTCTCTATAGGTCTTCCTAAAGTATTACATCGGTCTTCTCAATGTCGCATGAAGTCTGCTGGATTATTTTTGCAATTGACTATATTTGAATTTTCCAGAGAAGACTTACCTATAAGTCTTCCGTCGGAAGACTTCTCCCCGTAACCAAATGTTTGACCAAAACCCGGAATACAATTTCTTCCAAGAGACTTCTCAAGAAGTCTTCTCATTAATATTAATGTTTTACTATTATTTTTTAATTGCAAAAGTAACACATGCAGACTTCTTAGGACAATGAGAAGACTTCGGGAAGACTTTCAAAAAACTTCTATAGAAGTCTTCCCCGAGAAGAAATCCCGAGAAGTATTCTATAAAAAGTCAAATTTCTGACAAACTTTGTCAAATGTAAAACTAATTTTTTTTATCCGAGAAAACTTCTCTGGGATTTTCAATTTTTTTTTTGTTAACAAAGAAAAGTTAGAAAACTTCTGGGGAAGTCTTCTCGATGGAGAACACATCTAGAGAAATTTTATGAAATTCTTCCTGAAATCTTCTGAATGTCTTTGCGACCAGATCTGAAAAAAAAGATTTCATATCTTGAACCTGTGAGATGACTTGCTTAGCTTCTCTAAGAACCCAAAACTTTAGAGGTACCAACTCGTTAATGATCAAGAATCATGAGCTTCAATGTGTCTATGAACCTTACAAAGTTTGAAATCAAAAGTTTGGTTTTTTGGATGAATTTAAAGAGATGTAATTTGTGTGCATAAGTATTAAAATGTGAAGAGTAAAACTCGAAACTTTGGTGCATTAAGATCTTAAAATTGGTTGTTCATGGTGGTTGGTGTATTAATGGGGATGACAATATTGTAAATACTTGGTGAAGATGAGGATGATAATGTAAAATATTCATTTTCAGGAAAAAAGAAAAAGTAATGGCATTTGCGTAAATAACTATAACTTCTAGGGTGAATAGGGAAAAATAAAGTTTTTTAAAAACCATGAGTTATTTTTGTGTCTGACTTGAAATTTTCGTTTATATTTAAAAGAAGCCCTTATTTATAAAAAAAATCAATGAAAAAGGAGTAACTATTAATGTTTTTCATGAATTGATATTAGTGGAGCAATAAATTTTTTTCTAAAATATATAAAATGTCAAAAGTGATATAGCTAAACAAACCGGTAATACATATATTGATAACAGAAGACGAGAATATAATCATTCCAACAAATATAAAACTACCTAAAACAATTTAAGAAGTCAAACATAAAATATATACTTAGCATAAAGAGATCAATAATCTTATCTTTGAATGACATGTCTCATCTGTTCTTATAGGGTTTTAAAGGGCTGTGGTATTTTTTTTATATATAAATATGGAGCTTAGGTTCATTTTAGTGAAAAAGCAGCACAGGCAAATGAAAAAAAATTGAGATCCAACTTGATATTGTGTGTTTATTACTATTCATTTAAACTTATCAGGGATATATTTTATTCTGAATCTCGTAGGTACAAGCACTTTTTATAGTTATAAGTTTGATATTGTGGGGTCTTACGATATTTCATTTCATTGTATTGGTGATTATATTTCATTCTGTTATACTCTCGTATTTGAACAAAGTAACAAATTACATGTTCCTATGAGATCAGAACAGAATAAAATCTAACAACTGAAATGATTGAATGAAATAGCGTAAGTCCACACGACATCACACTGATTTATTTAACTATAGAAAAATTCCACATTACTACGCGATTCGGTATGAAATCTAATCATTGATACGATTGAATAAAATAGCGTACACGACATCAAACTGGATGTCAATAGTTTTTCATTTATATCTGCTGGGTTTCACTAAAATAAACATCAGATCCATATTTGTATAAAATTTTCCAACACACCTTAAAACCCTAGAAGGATGGAGTTTAGTTCATCTTTCAAAGTTAAGTAAATTGATTTCTTTATGTTAAGTACATATTTTTCATTCTGAGTGCCTAAATCAATTTATGTAGTTTTATATTTGTTAGAAAGAGCATGTAATATCATCTAATATCAAATTATGTATTACCTGTTTGAATTTCTAAAATAATAATTTCATATTTGTTTTTAAATTAAAGGTTATTTTAGATTTTTAATGCAATTTTTTTTTTGAAAAAAACTCTTATTAAGAGAAAGTAAATTATGTGGTGTACCAACAAGAATATAAAGATATTTTAAACTGAATATTTTAAATATGTTATATAAAATTTCAATTACATTAAAATGAAAAGAGGGTAACTATTAATGTTTTCGTGAATTAGTATTAGAAGACCAATAAAAATATGTTCCAAAAAAATATAAAAGGTCAACAGCGATAGTGGTAATACATTTATTGGTAATAGAGGGCCAATAAGATCTTTCCAAAAAATATAAAACCACCTAAGAAAATTTAAGTAGTCAAACAGAAAATATATACTTAACATAAAAAGATAATTAGACATATCTTTGAATGACATGCCTTGTCTGTCATGTAAATAAGGATCCTAGGTTTATTTTAGTGAAAAACAGCACATACAAATGAAACTTTTTTGAGATCCAGTTTGATACAGTGTGTTTTTGCTATTCCATTCAAACTTATCAGGTATTAAATTTTATTCTGAATCTCGTAGGTACATGCACTTTTTATAGTTGTAATAGACAAGTCGATATTGTACGGATTTTATGATATCCCATTTAATCTTATTGGTTATTATACTTTATATTGTTGTTATCTCGTATTAAAACTATAAACACAAATTGCATGTTCTATGAGATATGAAGGAAATACTGAAAAATAGAATGGAATATCGTAAATCAGACGACATGAAACTAATCTATTAGAACTAAAACAAATTGCATAATATTACGTGATTTGGAATAAAATATAATCACTAATATGATTCAATGGAATAATGTAAATCTGCACAACATCAAACAGTTTGTTAATAGTTTTTCATTTATATGGGCTGGTTTTCACTAAAATAAACCTAAAATCCATATTTCTCAAAAAAAAACCTCCTAAAACTCTAGAAAGACAGACGGTAACCAGTCATTCAAGATTAGACAATTAATATTTTCTTTTAAGTATATTTTTTTTTCATTTTGTTACCTAGATCATTTTGTGTAATTTATATATTTGGAAATAACCTATACTTATCATCTAATATCAGTTTATGTAGTACATGTTTGATTTGCTAAATAGCTTTGGTTATTTTCTATTCTTTTTTCGATTATTCCATTTTTCTGAATTAAGGGTTAGTTTAGATTTTATTGAAATTTTCGGAAAAGGGAATTAGTTTTTAGTACTCTTATTAAGAGAAAGTAAATTATGTGGTGTACATCCAAGAATATAATATATATTTAAACTGATTGTTTTTAGATATGTTATATAAATATTAAATTAAATTTAAAAGAAAATGGAGTAATTATTAATGTTTTTCATGAATTTATATCAGAGGAACAATAAATTTTTCCCAAAAAATATAAAACGTCAAAAGAGATATAGCTAGTCATACCAGTAATACATATATTAATAATAGAGTACTAGAATAGGATCTTGGGGGATTTTCCAAATATGACTCAAAACTTGATTTTAAATCAAATGCAAAAGTAACTAGAAACCTTGTGAAATTACAGTCAGCTCCTTGTTTCCAAACGAAAAACCAGAATTTATTTTTATGAATATAGCCCCGGAAATCTTCTGAATCTTCTGTGATATTGTACATTGTCTAGGCGATGTCCAGAGAAGTCGTCTGGTATAGTTGATAATTTATAAATTTTGTAAAAAATAATTTGATAAGTGTAAAAATTAAAATCATGTAATTATTAACAGTTTTAAGTGATATAAATTAAGATATAATAAAATTGAATTGTTTTCAACATAGATGAGTGAAAGTAGTGAATCATGATATTCTTTGGTTTAGGCTTTGACCACATATGATGTAGTATTGTATATACTCTTAAACTTAAATGTTTTTTTGAAAAGCTTAAACTTAAAATGACCACATACTCATTTTGGAAAGCTTAAATATTTTTTTGAAAAATAAATCTTTTACTTATATGTGTTTATTTTGTGTATAGGAAACACTTTTTAAGTTTAATTTGATATTATGAAGTGTTTAGTTAGTTAAATTAGTTTATGGGTTATATTTAGGGTCTAGACGACTTACAGAGAAGTTGTCTAGAGAATAATTTAAACTAGACGACTTATCTGGTGAATAATTTACACGAGACAACTTATAGGGAAGTCATCTGGTGAATAATTTAAACTAGACGACTTACAGGGAGATATTTCATACATGAAAATCTTTTAGACGACTTCAAACCGTATATAATATTTTCGCCTAAAATTGTATTATTTTCCACTCAAATTTTACTGAAATTTTTAAATTTCCGGTTAAACATTTTTTTGTCACAGTGGTTAAACATTAAATTAATATTCAATTTTTGTTAGAAAACATTAATTGTAAATTATAACAATAATCTATACTATTAAAAGAGAATCATTCTAAATAAATCTACTTATACAAGTTGTTGCACCTATTCATTAACTATTTGTTATTTATGGTCCTTCTTTAAATTTCTCTAACTATATGATACTATTAGTATGATTCATATGTATGTTAGCAGCTATATTACACGACTATATATATCAAATAAAATAATGATGATTCATATTCATCGCAAGATTTTGTCAAATAATATCATTTTAACAGTTATACTACATAACTATATATCAAATAAAATAATGATGGTACATACCATCATTATCTTTTTTTTTTACTTTTTTTTTACAAAATAAAATAATAATGATGGTACATATTCATTATCATAATGTCATGAACTTAAGCAATGACTTCTGTTCCAGCCAAATATTTATAACTTTTGGTTCTTTACTTCTTCTCCCCACATCATTAACAAAAAGCAAATAATTAATCAAAGAAGAACATAGCCTTTCAGATCTCAAAATTTAAAAAATCAACCAACCCCAACAAATACCCAAAATATAATCAAATATTGGAAAAGACCGAAAATGTTTCTCAGAATTTAATCCGAGGAACCAAAAAATATCCAAACTTTTTTTTCTGAATACATGAAATATATTTTTAAATTTAAAATTTTACTTGAAATCCAAAACTATGACCAAAAACCCGAACCCAAAACTTAAAGTAAATATGTAACACCGAAAACATATCAGATAGGGTACACGATGGGTTATTTGGGTCCTAAACGTTAGAACCCAATTAGATATTTGAATTTTTTTTGTTTGGGTTTGGGTTGATTCCTATAACTAATGTCCGGGTAGGTTTGGATTCATAATTCAAATACATGTACAATATATAATTGGTGGGTACATAGCACGTATGGAACGGTTCAGGTATTTAAGAAGCGAAAAGACCAGACCGAAATGGAGAGACATAAGATGAGTCTGGCCCAGAAGAGCTCTGGTTTGAATCGGCTTTAAGCTGCGCTCAATGTCGGATCTGGGGTTTGGTTCTGATTTGGTCTCAATTATGTTAGGGTTTATGTTGTCTGTAGCTAAGTTTTCCTTTTGTGTGCAGCATCGGTTCTTAGAATTAAAGAAAGAAGAAGAGAACACGGCATCTCCTGCGACCTCCATTTCGTTCTCTCTCATGTGCCTCTCTCTCATGGCAGATTCACTTATCTATGGCGAGTAGGCATTTAGTGAGCTGTCGCTTGAATAGTCTGTGGAAGGAGAGGTTAGACTCTGTGATACTTTCGAAAAGCGTCATTGTTTTACGCCATGATTTTCTCAGGAACAAAGGTCAGCTGGTGCTCGTATGTGTTCTCAAAGGCTTCGACGTTTACGTCAACATGGTCCTTGAGGATTTCACCGAGTAGTAAGTCTCTCTCAGTTAGGGTTTCTCCTCCTGTTCTTAGTTGGTGCCTGGTTACTGTTACTTTATTAGTTTCCATTAAAGTTCATTGATTTGCTTGTTTTAATTTTATGAGCACCTAACCCTCTTCTAAATCTTGGCAGTGTTCTTATTTATTTGAGTATCTTGTAAATCTTGGCAGTGTTCTTTTTTTGTTGGTTTAGATAAAGGAATGGATTTTGAGAGTTCCAGTGATCTGATATTGCTCTGTTTTTCTTTTATCCATGTTGGGTTTCAGACAGTATATTTTGCTGGCTTCAGATGGAAGCAAATTGCAGAGATAGTGAAAGTAAAGAGCTGAGACTGGAGACAGGGCAACTGAGTGTGGTGGGTGCAGTGAGAGTTGCGGTCAGAAGCTCTTTCATGGTGACTTGCTGATAATACTATACGCCACAAAGAAAAAGCCGTTTAGAGACAAGTAGAAATGATATGAAGTGAAATCAAATGTTATAAATCATTGTACATGATAGGGCTGGGCGTTCGGGTACCCATTCGGGTTTCGGTTTAGTCCATTCGGTTTTCGGGTTTTCGGGGTCAAAGATTTCAGCCCCATTCGGATATTTCTAAAATTTTGGTTCGGGTTCGGTTCGGATCTTTGCGGGTTCGGTTCGGGTTCGGATAACTCATTTAAAATGTTTTTAAATTTTCATAATTCATTATATACTTTAAATTTTCAAAATCTATAAGAAAGATAATATATTACATATAAATTTTCATAACATATATGTCAAAATACCTTAATTTAACATATAAATTGGTTTTCTTTGAATATTTGGATAAAAAATCAATAGATATTTAACTATTTTGGTGTTTTCAGTATACTTTAGCTATTTTAAACATTCACTTTTGACTATTTGCATATATTTTCCAAGTATTTTGGAAAACTTAAAGGTATCTTATATATTTTTAATATTTTTAATATACATTATATATAAAAACAATGTATATATTTAAGTATATAAATTTATTTCGGATACATTCGGGTACCCAAAATATTTCGGTTCGGATAGGGTTCGGTTTCGGTTCTTTAAATACCGAAATTTTGAACCCGTTCGGATATTTAATCAATTTCGGTTCAGGTTCGGTGCTACTTTTTCGGATCGGGTTCGGTTCGGTTTTTCGGGTTCGGATTTTTTGCCCAGCCCTAGTACATGAGCATAAGATCTTTTATTGAGCTGATGTAGATACAATTTGATGTTGAGAGGTTTAAGGAACCTGAGAAGAAGTGAAATCAAATGATAATTTAACTTTGTTTATGGTCAAATGCTTTTGCCTGATTGTAACAAGTCAAGATGATATCTTTTCAGTTTAAGTTAACAAATTCATTTCATTTTCATTTGCATGGTAACGATAGTTATTTGGGCTGAAAGACATTCTTTGTTTTGATTCAACTCATCAAAAATCTATACTCATACCAAGAAATTGTTTTACTACTCTACCTAATCAAAAAAACTTAGTAAAATTTAGTAAAAATCATAAAAGATCAAATATTACACAAATTCAAAAGATATCTTAAAGTTACTTGATATTATTGAATTTACTTAACACATTTGAAAATTAAATAAACATATCTTAAAAAAGTTACTTAACAAATTTACAAAAACTAATGTAGAAGACTTTCATCAATCTGGAAACTTAAAATTTTATTTTTTTTCTAGATGACTTACACGGAAGTCGTTCGTCCGACGAATTACATGGAAATTGTCCAAGATAAGCAAGATTCGACCAGAATATCATAATAAAATCATGGACGCACTACAAGAAAAAAGCTATATTGTTACGAATTCTTTCGTCACAATAGAAACAATTTCGTCACAATATCGATATTGTGACGTAATTGTAACCGTTTGTACACGGTTGCAATACAATCGTCACAATTTTTTTTGGTATCAAAAACGTAACAGTATTGTGACTTATTAAGATCGTAACAATTCCGACACAATTCGTGACGATACAAGAAGGTGACAAAACAGCCACAATTACCAACTAATAATCAAGTCACAAAACCGTCATTTTATGTGACCATTACACCGTCTCAGTTTCGTCACTCGGTCTGACGAATGATTAGTCTCCAATAGTCACAATTGAGGACTAATAGGTCGTCACTAAACAGTCTAAATTTACTACTAACTGGCAGTCTCAAATATGTTATTTATTATCACTGAATGTTCATCCTAATTTTCTTTTAATTATATATTTATATTTTGTCTCCGATTCGTCACAGTTCTTCACTAAACGACCATCACAAATCGGTGTTAATCAGCTACTAATTTAGATGTAAAATTTGTAGTGATTACTTTTATTAAATTAGTCACGATTTTTATATTTTTAATCTTTTAAATGACTGTTGTTAGCTATATTACAATGTGCTTTTGATATTTATTTTATCAAAAAAAAATTGAGAAAGCAAAAAATTATTAAAAATAAAAATTCCATAACATGAAATACTCATAATATATTTTAATTTCAACAACAATGAAAACTGAAAATAAATCCTAGTAATTATCATAAATAAAAGAACTAGAAACCAAAAAGAAAAACACCAAAAAAACCAAAACCAGAAATAGCACCATAAACCAAACTAATTTGTGTTGAAGCAGATCAGCTTCAAGCTGCCGTCGAAGACTCTAAAGGCACAGCTCTTTGGAGTGATCCAAGTCAAAATATACGACCTTGTTTTGATGTTCCTTACAATCTACAAAAGTCACATTTTACAACTTAGATATTATAGTCACATATAAAAGCAATAAAAACAATGTTCAGAACTAAGAAACTATACTACCATGTAAACACACAGATTTAAGCGCAAACAAATTAAAAGTAACACAAAAGTTTGAGATCTTACCTTAGAATAGATTTCATTTTCCTCATTATGGGTGAGATTTTCTTTCGTCAAATCCTCTCCATTAGAAGATTCAATTTCTGACAAGCGTTCTTGAACATATTCATCACATTTCTCTGCAATTATTCGGACTCTCAACATCATAAATTATTAAAAGTGCTTCTCATTATTCTCAAGCGGTGCACTCAGTATACATATCTTAGTCCTACCTAAATGACAAGAATATAAAACAATCAACTTCTCTTTTAATAATTAATAGTTATCGAAATTGTTTCAGAAGTGGTCTATTATAGTTATCTAACGGCACAATTCTAAAGAACCTTAATTAATTAGATCCAAAGATTATAAAGTTAATTAAGAAATTGGTGAAGCACAAGAATCAAAGCAACCATTGATAAAGACTCAGCAATCTTTCAACCTATTCGATTTTGATGATATATTGCATACATGTAAACGATAAATAACAAGGATTAACGGTGACATAATACAAACCTTGGAACACCACTAGATTCGGCTAGAGAAAAAGTTTCAAGAGAAAAGAGAAAGTACTTTAGGGTTATAATTTTGACAGTGAATTGTGAAGCTGTTTATATATTGAGAAAAACATTAGGGTTTTTGACGGCTTAATGATATTTAATCACTAAAAAAGCCTTAATATTTAAGGTTTTTTTGGCAAAATTTATAGCGGTGTATCTTTAGAGTTTCAGAATCCCGCCTTTAATGACCAAAGTTCCAAAGTAAAATTTTCGTATGTAGTTTTCTAATAAAATAAGTACTACTGTATTAAAAAAAGAACAAAACGTTCACCTTTTAAGATGAACCTTTAAATTCACATATTTTTCCATGACTAATCAAAGTACCACATAGATAATTAAATAAAAAATATTAAATTTATTTTAAAATAACTAAAAAAATAACACCAATTTTAACAATATTGACGCCACCAACTAAACCGTAAATTTTAAATTCTAAACCATAAACCTTAAACTCAAACTCTATACCTTAAATTCAAATTGAAGACCCTAAACCCAAACCTTAAATCTTAAATCCAAACATTTTATCCTAAATCCAAATTTTAAATCCTAAACCCAAATTGTAAACCCTAAACCCAAATTTTATAGTGTCAAGCTTTAGGGTTTGTGTTTATGATTTACGGTATGGGTTTAGGGTCTATACTTTAGGTTTAGGGTTTACGATTAGGTTTAGGATCTAGTATTTGAGTTTAGGATATAGAATTTGGATTTAAGATTTACGGTTTAGGTTTAGGGTCTACGATTTGGGTTCAAGGTATAGGTTTGGGTATTTAGAGTTTAGAATTTGGGTTTAGAATTTGGATTTATGGTATAGGGTTTAGGTTTAGGATATAAGGTTTATACTTTATAATATAAAATTTACGGTTTAGTTGGCGGCGTCAGTATCGTTAAAATTAGCGTTATTCTTTTTTTTATCAATTTAAAAATAAATTTAATAGAGGTGAATTTAAAAGTGGGTGAACCCAAATTTTGTCTTTGAAAAGTATTAAATTTTTCGTACGTAATTTTCTAATAAACTAATCAGAGTCTTTATCACTTAGTTCGATATCATGATTTCCATCTTCGGCCTCTGATCTAAGTTCTACTTCCTTTTCCATATACTCAAAATCTTCTGCTTGACCATGTACATGTGTTAGTGTCTCAACGTGCGCTGGATCAACGTTTTCATATTGCATTGCAGCAAAGTCTAAATTTTTGTTGACCATGTACATGTGTTAGTGTTTCAACGTGCACTGGATCAACATTTTCTTATTTCTATCGTTATTGTAATTGGATTCTTTCTGATATGTTTTTAATGGTCGTATGTTTTCTATATATTATGATTTTTTCTGATATCATGATTTTAATTAATAATATAAACAGGAAATAGTAAAGTATATTCTATATCAGATAAGGAATATAGTTCTTAAAGATTGTTATATACGTAACATTAGCATATGTTTGTAAAAGAATTTTTCCTTTTTAAATGGTTTTTGTTATTATGTAAATATTTGTTATAAACTAAACTTGTAACCAATCATGTAATGCTTGCAACGATAAATTGTTTTATTTGGTGTTAATTAGCAACTAAATTTGAGTCACAGTTAAGTTACAAACAGAGACTCATATTTCTGTCGCAGTTTCGTATCCACTTTGTGACGCTACATATAGTCACCATTCTGTCACGACTGTTACGTTTAATACTATAGTAACAATTACGTATTTAGTTGTGACGAAACCTTGCAACGACTTATATCGTCACAATATTGTGACAAAATAACTACAGAATTAAGACGAAGAAACATAGTCACAACAACGTATTAAAATCGTAACTAAATTGTGACGAAAACAGGTGGTCTCAAGATGTAGTCACAATATCTCATTTTTCTTGTAGTGACGACTTTCATGTAAGTCGTGTAAATCGTCTAGAAAAAAAATAAAATTTTAAGTTTTATTTTTCATTTGCAAAACTAACCGAAGACGACTTACATGGAAATCATCTAGATATAACAAAATATTGATTTTTTAAATTTTCTACTCGATGAATTATGTGTAAGTCGTCCAGAAAAAGTCAAATTGTTGACACAATCCGGTCAAATGCAAAACTAACTCGTTTACCGTAGATGACTTACATGGAAATCATCTCGAGACTTTTTTTAACAAACAAAGATGGACGACTTCCATGTAAGTCATCTATAAAAATACATTTAAAAGTCAGTTGAAAAACTAACTTTTGCATTGATCAGAAGACTTCCATGTAAGTCGTCTACATCCAGAAGACTTACCCAAAAGTCGTCTTGGCGAACAAATCAGAAAAAAAAAACTGATTTCATAGTTTCAAGCAGTGAAAATAACTTATTTAGTACACATAAGTCTTCTCCAAACACCCAGAATCTCAAACAAAAGTGACCTACCAAGAATCGTAAGCTTCAACGCCTCATTAAACCATAAAAATTGAGAATCAAAATCTTGAGTTTGTTTGGATGAATATGGAGAGAAAGTGAAAGAGATGTTGTTTTTAGTTCATAAGAATTGGGAAAGAATGAGTGTAAATCGATTTGAGGTGCATTAAGATAAAATTGTTTGTTTATGGTGGTTGGTGTATTGATGACAATGACAATCTTGTAAATACTTGAAGATGATGAGGTTGAGAGAGTTAAAATGCCATTTTCGAAAAACGAAACTAATGATATTTTCTTGAATAATGTGAACTTGTAGGGTGAATAGAGCAAAAGAAAAATCCAAAAGAGGTTAGTTTTAGGGTTGACTTTGAGTTTTGAGTTGAATTTGCAAATAGCCTTAGGATCTTTCCAACAAATATAAAACTACATAGAACAATTTAAGTAGTCAAACAGAAAATATATATTTAAACTAAACAGATAAATAGTCTTTCTTTGTATGACATGTCTTGTATGTCTTTGTAGGGTTTTATGCGGCTATGATAGTTTTTATATAAAAGTGGATCTTAGTTTTATTTTTCCGTAAAAGCAGCACTTACAATTGAATTTTTTTTTGAAATCTAGTTTGATGGAGTGTGGATTTACGCTATTTCATTCCTACTTCTCAGTTAATAGATTTTATTCTGAATCTCTTAGGTACGTGAAATTTTTATAGTTGTAATAGATAAGTTTGATGTTGTGTGGATTTACAATATTCAATTTAATATTATGAGTGATTATATTTTATCATGGGTTTCTCTAGTATTGCAAATATAAAACAAATTGCATGTTCCTATGAGATAAGAACTAAATAAAATCTACCTACTAAAAAATTAGAATGGAATAGCGTAAATCCACAAGAAATAAAACTGATACTCCCTCCGTTTCTTAAAGAGTGTCGTTGTGACATTTTTGACACATATTAAGAAAGTTGTTGAAATATATGTAAATTGTATTTAATTATACCTCTTTGACCAATAGTATTTTAGATAAATAAAATTATTTATAAAATCAATGCAGTTTGCAATTAATTTTCAGCTGAAAGTTAGTATAGTTTACATTGGAATTGTAAAGTGACACTCTTTGTGTAACAAGAAAATGAGCTTAGAGTGACATTTATTATGAAACAGAGGGAGTATATTAGAACTATAAGAACAAATTAGTCCCAAATATAGAATTGCTAAGTTTCTAGAAATATTCATCATAAGACTGTGCTTATTTTTTGTGTTCTAGAGTAGCTAACTAGAATTCTGATCTTAGGTTATGAAGGATTAGCCCCAAATATAGAATTGCTAAGTTTCTAGAGATATTCATCATAGGATTGTGCTTATTGCTTGTGTTCTAGAATCTATCTTATTAAAACAGAAACATTCTATTGGACCTAACATTTATTTTGTAAGTTTTTAAATTAAATACACCTTTATACTTTATAGTTAAACTTACATTAAATCATTAATGTTTCTTTCTTTATACTACTATCTATGTTTCCAAACAATATATTTATTTCTTTATACTACTATCAATGTTTCCAAACAATATATTTTTTATATTACTATCAATGTTTCCAAACAATACAATAATTAATCTTAGTTATGTTATATCTATCATTTTCTTTTTAAAATTTTGTAGAAACATCATAATTTCATAAATTGTAAAATAATGAACTTTAAAACTTGGAGTATAAGATTACAAATTATGAAATTATTACAATTTAAATCAAATTAGATTACATATCGGTCATCCAACAGTTCAATCGGTTAATCTCGGGGTTTAGTAATTTTTTTAATATGAATATTTTAAAAACCTAAATTGAATTGTCAGATCTCCGAATTAACCGGTATAATCACAATCGAGTTGAATTTAAAAATGCTGATTTAAATGCAAAAATATTTTAAATACACACTTTTAAAAATTACCAAAATATTTGTTAAGTTATTAATGAAATTTTTCATCGTAAAATATTCCGCGCTTCCAAAGCGCGGGTCAAGATCTAGTAACTAACTAAAACCCTGATCACTAATACGATGGAATGGAATAGCGTAAATCCAAAAGGAAATAAACTGGATGTCAATAGTTTTTCATATATATGTTTTGGCTTTCTATGAAATAAACCTAATTAGATCTATATTTTCATAAAAGAATTCCAGCACCCCTTTAAACCTTAGACGGAAAACGCGTCATAAAAGATAAGAAAATTAATTTCTCTATGTTAAGTATGTGTTTTTCATTTTGACTACCTAGATTGTTCTGGGTAGTTTTATATTTGTTGGAAAGACTCCATACTGATCATTTAATATCAGTATATATACTACATCCATAAGGAAGGACAATTTTCTCCTTTAATATAAGTCATAGTGTGATACACATTATCTATAATGTAATGACATCTCCAATGGTACACTATAATTTTCTTTATATTCCACTGTAAAAAAGATTACATCTATTATAAAGTTGAATTTGCTCCAATTGTTAGTCTATGATAGGGTTACTATATAATATAGTGCAATATAGAGGAATGTTATCATTTTAATCTATGTTTGAGTACAAAACCAATATTCTTCTATATTTTACTCTATTATAGAGTAAACCATTGGAGCAAATTTAAATCTATAATATAAAATATATAAAAATTTATAGAATACTATTGGAGATGGTCTAAGGTTGGAATATGTAAAACCATTTTTGGATGTTCTATTATATAGCATGTGGAGTATAATATTTTTTTTATCCTAGCTTATATATGAAAATTCTTGCAGCACTGTAATTAGAGGATGAGGTGGAGAAAGAGACTGGAAACTTGATCGTGTTCTTTTTGGTTCTAAGATTCATAAATTTCAAACCCTAAATTTTAATGAAGATAACAAAAGGTAGGTAGAAGAGAACAACAAAGAAGAAAATCACTACAAGAAAATATTAAAAAACATTAGTCAATAATTTAACCTCTTCATATTGATCAAAATTTATTTTAAACAATGTTTTAGTTCAGAAACGATGATCTGCTTTCAATTTCCCGTGTATATTTGATGAAAATACTCAGAGTTGGGTGTAAAAAAAAAGGAAATACCCACAATCATAATTATTTATATAAATTTTCAATGAAAAGAGAGTAACTATTAATGTTTTTAATGAATAGATATTAGAGGACCAATAAAACATTTTCTAAAAATATAAAAAATGTCAAAAGCGATATATCTAATCAAACCGGTAATACATATATTGATAATAGAGGACAAGAATAGGATCATTCCAACAAATATAAAACTACCTAAAACAATTAAACTAGTCAAACAGAAAATTTATACTTAACATAAAAGATTAATAGTCTTATCTTTGAATGACATGTGTCATCTGTTCTTATAGGGTTTTAAGGGGCTGTGGTATTTCTTATATAAATATGGAGCTTAGGTTTATTTTAGTTAAAAAGCAGCACATACAAGTGAAAAGCTTTTGAGATCTAGTTTTATGTATTGTGTTTTTTCTATTCCATCAAACTTATCAGAGATTAGATTTTATTATGAATCTCGTAGGTACATATGCTTTTTATAGTTGTAATAGATAAGTTTGATGTTTTTGGGTTTTACACAATTCTATTTAATTTTATTGGTGATTATATTTTATAATGTTATACTCTCATATTGGAACTAAAAAACAAATTGCTTGTTCCTATGATATTAGAACAGAATAAAATCTGATCACTTAAAAGATTGAATGGAATAGCATAAATCCACACGATATCAAACTGATCGATTAGAAATATAAAAACAAATTGCACATTACTACATGATTCAGTATGAAATCTAATCATTGATAAGATTGAATAGAATAGCATATATTCACAAGACATCGAACTGGATGTCAATCGTTTTTCATTTATATGTGCTGGTTTACTAAAATAAACATAAGATCCATATTTGTATAAACTTTACTAACACCCCTTAAAATCTTAGAAGGACGGACATAAGGCGTCATTCAAAGTTAAGACAATTAATTTCTTTATGTTTTTAATTTCTTTATGTTAAGACTTATTTTTTATTTTGACTACCTAAATTTTTTGGGGTAGTTTATATCTGTTACAAAAAGCATATATGAACATCTAATATCAGTTTATGTATTACCTATTTGACTCAATAAGTATTTTGGTGTTGATTATTCCAATTTTTTTTTAAATTAAAGGTTAGTATATATTTTAATGCAATTAAAAAAATATATAATTAAATACTCTTACTAAGAGAATGTTAATTATGTGGTGTACCAACAAGAATATAAAATGTATTTTAAACTGAAGGTTTTTATATAATTTATATAAATTCTAAATTACATTTAAAATGAAAAAGTAATTATTAATATTTTTCATGAATTGATATTAGATGACAAATAAAAAAAATTCCAAAAATGTAAAAAAAAAGTCAAGAGCGATATAGCTAGTCAATCGGTAATACATTTATTGATAATAGAGGACCAGAATAGGATCATATCAAAAATTATAAAACTACCTAAAACAATTTAAGTAGTCAACAGAAAATATATACTTAACATAAAGAGATCAATAGTCCTATCTTTGAATGACATGTCTCATCTGTTCTTATAGGGTTTTAAGGGGCTGAGGTAATTCTTATATAAATATGGAGCTTAGATTTTTTTTAGTTAAAAAGCAGCACATGGAAGTGAAAAACGTTTGAGATCTAGTTTTATGTATTGTGTTTTTTTCCTATTCCGTCAAACCTATCAGGTATTATATTTTATTATGAATCTCATAGGTACATATGCTTTTTATAGTTTTAATTGATAAGTTTAATGTTTTGGGGGTTTACAATATTCTATTTAATTTTATTGGTGATTATATTTTATTCTGTTATACTCTCATATTGGAACTAAAAAAACAAATTGCTTGTTCTTATGAGATTAGAACATAATAAAATCTAATCACTAAAAAGATTGAATGGAATAGCAAAAATCCAAACAATATTAAACTGATCAATTAGAAATATAAAAACAAATTGCACATAACTACGTGATTCAGTATGAAATCTAATCATTGATACGATTGAATAGAATAGCGTATATCCACATGACATAAAACTTGATGTCAATCGTTTTTCATTTATTGTGCAGGTTTTCACTAAAATAAACATAAGATCCATATTTGTATAAAAATTTCCAACACCCCTTAGAACCTTAGAAGGATGGACGATAAGGTGTCATTCAAAGATAAGACAATTAATTTCTTTATGTTAAGTCTTATTTTTTATCTTGAGTACTTAAATTGTTTTGGGTAGTTTTTATATGTTACAAAGAGCATATACAAACATCTAATATCATTTTATGTATTACCTGTTTTGGTGTTGATTATTCCAATTTTTTAAAATTAAAGGTTAGTTTAGATTTTTATGCAATTTTTAAAAAATTATAATTAAATACTCTTACTAAGAGAAAGTAAATTATGTGGTGTACCAACAAGAATATAAAATGAATTTTAAACTGAAAGTTTTTAACTATGTTATATAAATTTTCAATTACATTTAAAATGAAAAAAGGTAACTATTAATATTTTTCATGAATTGATATTAGAGGATAAATAAAAAAAATTCCAAAAAATATTAAAAAAAGGTCAAGAGAGATATCACTGGTCAACCGGTAATACATTTAATGATAATAGAGGACCAGAACGATGCCAAAAAAAAGAGGACCAGAATAGGATCATTTCAACAAATATAAAATTACTCTAACAATTTATGTAGTCAAACAGAAAATATATAGGGCCTGTTTGTTTCTCCATCTGGATGAGCCATTTGGATGAAAATGAGAGTTTTATTTGTTTAGACACTAAAAATACAATTCATTCAGATGGATCATTCGGATGACTTTTGAAAATCTAAGCTTAATTTTAAGGAAAAATGATTGCCGGCTACTTGAAGTATTGGCCATCACATGGCTAACCATGCAAAGTATACTAATGTATACTTAGCTACACGAAGTATATGTTATGCATGACAACATCCCTCAACTTAATGATGTTATGTAGCTAACATCACAAATTTAATTTTATTCATCGAAAAACTAATGTAGATCCGTTCAAATATCTCGTTTCATTAATAAAAATATGACCAATCCGACAATAATTTAACTAAAATTAGATTTTAACCCAATGTATTAAAAGCGTAAGAATTTTTTTATACATATCCAACATACAAAATCAATATGTTTTGACGTTTTTGATATGTAGTGTTTTAACATTTTTATTTTTAGTGTATTTGAAAACTATATATTTATATTATTTTAATTATATTAGATATGAAATTAATATAAGATATTGTGCAATTTTGTTTTCTAATTATCTTAATATTTTTTATGCAATTTTCATAATTTCTGTAATTTGTTTGATGAATTGTATGATATATACTTATTTGATAAATTTTAATTACAAAACTTATTTGACGTCAATTCATTGACCTCTAACATTTTATTTGTTTAAAACTTATCTGATGTCATTTAAACTAAAAATAATCTCTCGTGTATAATTATAATTATTGAATTATAAAAATAAAATAATATAAGAATATAATATGGTTTAGTAAGTTAAATGAATACAATTTTTTTTATGAAAATATAAATAAAATAATTCATTAATTTAAGTAATTTAATTATTTTTATATTAAACAAATAAGATATTAGAGTTAGTAAATCGAGATCAAATAATTTTTATAATAAAAAATAGATCAAATATATAAATATATATATATATATATCACACAATTAATCAAATGAATACATATGTTTTATTACAATTTAACAACAAAACAGACTAAACTAATTAAAAACAAAATTAAATAATATCTTATATAACTTTCATATTTAATATAAATAAAATGATATAATTGTATAGTTTTCAAATACACTTAAATAAAAATGTCAAAACACTACTTATCAAAATTTTATAAAACATATTTATTTTACAAATTAGATTTTGTTAAAAATATTTTAACGCTTTTAAAATGCGGATTTAAATCTAAATTTTGTTAAATTACCGTCAATCACACCATATTCTAATTGATGAAACAATAGATTTAAACGGGTTCTGACATCTATTTAAATTTTTGAATTAATGAAACTAAACTCGTGATGTTAATTACATAACATCATTAAGTTGAGGGATGTAGTCATGCATAACATATACTTCGTGTAGCTAGGTATACATTTGTATACTCTGCATGGTTAGCCATGTGATGGCTAATACTTCGTGTAGCCGGCAATCATTTTTCCTAATTTTAAAGTCCATTCAAATGAACCAATTTGGATCATTTGAATGGAGATGGTTCATTCAAAATGGTATAATGTCTATTATGCCCCTAATATAATTCACAAATTATTAACCTAAACATAACATCATTTTGTCCCACGTAAAAATTGACAAAAGCACAAAAACATTTTTTTCCGTCAAAACCGAAAAATTCATTTTCCGCCAAAACTGAAAAATCTCGTTTTCTCGCAAAAACGTGTTTTCCACCAAAAAATCATTTTCCCGCAAAAATGTGTTTTCCCGCCTGAACCGAAAAATCTCGTTTCCCCGCCAAAACCGCAAAAACTCGTTTTCCCACCAAAACCACAAAATCTTGTTTTCCCGCAAAAACCGAAATATCTCGTTTTCCCGCAAAAATTGCAAAAACGCGATTTCTCGCCAAAACCGCAAAACACGTTTTTCTGCCAAAACCACAAAAATGTTGTTTTCCGCCAAAACCGTAAAAATACGTTTTCCCGCCAAAACCGCAAAAACATGTTTTCCGCCAAAACCGCAAAACACGATTTCCCGCCAAAACCGCAAAATGTGGTTTTCCGCAAAAACGCGTTTTCCCGCCAAAACTGCAAAATGTTGTTTTCCGCAAAATCGCAAAAATGTGGTTTTCCGCAAAAACGCGATTTCCCGCCAAAACCGCAAAAACACATTTTCCCGCCAAAATCGTGAAAAATGCATTTTCCGCCAAAACCGCAAAACGCGATTTCCCGCCAAAACCGCATAAACGCGGTTTCCCACCAAAACAGCAAAAAACATGGTTTCCCGCCAAAACCGCAAAAACACGGTTTCCCGCCAAAACCGTAAAAACGTGTTTTCCCGCCAAAACCGCAAAACACACATTTTCCCACCAAAACCGCAAAATGCGGTTTTCCGCCAAAACCACAAAATTACGGTTTTTCGCAAAAAACGTGATTTCCCGCCAAAACAACAAAAATGTGGTTTCCCACCAAAACAACAAAAATGCGGTTTCTGGTCAAAACCCAAAACCGCAAACCACGGTCGCCAAAATGCTAATTTAAAATAATTCTGTTCTAAATATAATAGATTAAATAATGAAATTAATATAGTTGAAATTAATATCAAATTATAGGGTTAAATCAAAAAGGATATTTTAGTAATTTGTTTAGATAATTCATCTAAATGAATCATTTGGATGGACAAACAAACGTAAGATCCATTTAAATGATTCATTTAGATGAATCACTTGGATGAACAAACAAACATCTAATAAAATCTGAATGGATCATGTGAATAGACTATACAAATGGATCATTTGAATGGAGATAAACAGATGGAGAAACAAACAGCCACATACTTAACATAAAGAGATCAATAGTCTTATCTTTGAATGACATGTCTCATCTGTTCTTATAGGGTTTTAAGGGGCTGTGGTATTTCTTATATAAATATGGAGCTTAGGTTTATTTTAGTTAAAAACCAGCACATGCAAGTGAAAAACTTTTGAGATCTTGTTTTATGTATTGTGTTTTTCCTATTCCATCAAAATTATCAGGGATTAAATTTTATTATGAATCTCGTAGGTACATATGCTTTTTTATAGTTGTAATATATAAGTTTGATGTTTTGGGGGTTTATAATATTCTATTTAATTTTATTGGTGATTATATTTTATTCTGTTATACTCTCATATTGGAACTAAAAAAGTAATTGCTTGTTCTTATGAGATTAGAACAGAATAAAATCTAATCACTAAAAAGATTGAATGGAATAGCATAAATCCAAACGATATCAAACTGATCGATTATAAATATAAAAACAAAATGCACACTACTACGTGATTCAGTATGAAAGCTCATCATTGATAAGATTGAATAGAATAGCATATCCACAAGACATCGAACTGGATGTCAATCGTTTTTCATTTATATGTGCTGGTTTTCACTAAAATAAACATAAGATCCATATTTGTATAAAATTTTCCAACACCCCTTAAAATCTTAGAAGGACGGACGAGAAGGCGTCATTAAAAGTTAAGAAAATTAATTTCTTTTTGTTTTTAATTTCTTTATGTTAAGTCTTATTTTTCGTTTTGACTACCTAAATTGTTTTGAGTAGTTTATATCTATTACAAAGAGCATATACGAACATCTAATATCAGTTTATGTATTACCTATTTGACTCGATAATTATTTTTTGTTTTGATTATTCCAAATTTGTCTTTAAATTAAAGGTTAGTTTAGATTTTAAAGAAATTTCAAAAAATATAAATAAATACTCTTACTAAAAGAAAGTAATTTATGTGGTGTACCAACAAGGATATAAAATGTATTTTAAATTGAAGGTTTTTAAATATGTTATATAAATTTTCAATTACATTTAAAATGAAAACAAAGTAACTATTAATCTTTTTCATGAATTGATATTAGAGGACAAATAGAAAATATTTTCCAAAAAAATATATAAAAAGTTTAAGAGTGATATAGCCAGGGGCGAAGCCAGAAAGAAGATTGAGGGTGCACATGCACCCATAAGTTTATTGAAAAGTCAGTGTATTTCTTCACTAATTTTTATATGTGTCAACTAAAATTTGTAATTTTATACACTAGTGCACCCAGTAATAATCACTGCTGGATTCGCTCCTGGATATAGCTAGTCAACTGGTAGTACACATATTGATAATAGAGGACCAGAATAGGATCATTCAGAAAATATAAAACTACCTAAAACTACAGAATGACATGCATCGTCTTTCCTTATATGGTTTAAAGGCGTTGTGGTATTTTTATATAAATATGGAGCTTAGGTTATTTTAGTGAAAAAGCAGCGCATACAAATGAGACAAAATTGAGACCCAACTTGATATAGTGTGTTTATTGCTATTTATTCAAAGTTATCAGGGCTATATTTTATTCTGAATCTCGTAGGTACTTGCGTTTTTTTATAGTTATAATAGATAAGTTTGATGTTTTAGGGTTTAATGATATTTCGTTTAAGTGTATTGATGTTATATTTTATTCTGTTATACTCTCGTTTTTGAACAAAATAAAAAATTACATGTTCTTATGAGATTAGAAAACAGAATAAAATCTAATCGCTGAAATGATTGAATGGAATAGCGTAAAGCCACATGACATCAAACAGATATATTATAACTATAAAAAAATTACACATTACTACGTGATTTGGTATGAAATCTAATCATTGATATAATTGGATAAAATTGCGTACACGACATCAAACAGGATGCCAATAGTTATTTATTTATAGTGCTGGTTTTCACTAAAATAAACATAAGTCCATATTTGTATAAAATTTTCCAACACACCATAAAAACCTAGAAGGATGGACTATAACGCATCATTAAAAGATAACTAAGTTGATTTCTTTATGTTAAGCACATATTTTTCATTCTGACTGCCTAAAACGATTTGTGTAGTTTTGTGTTTGTTAGAAAGAGCATGTAAGATCATCTAATATCAAATAATGTATTACCTGTTTGACTTTATAAATAGTCATTTCATATTTGTTTTTAAATCAAAGGTTATTTTAGGCTTTTAATGCAATTTTAAAAAAATACTCTTACTAAGAGAAAGTAGATTATGTGGTGTACTAACAAGAATATAAGCCCTGTTCTTTTTCTTGACGCGGTGCGGCAGCGTCAAGCGTATCAAAATAATGCCTAATTAAGTTTCTTGAGGCTTAAGGACGTGGAGAATAAATTGCAGCGACATCTGTGTTTGATTACGAAGGCAATTCCGATGAACGCAGGCAAACCCGATAAACGCTGATTTTCTCTGCGTCAATAATATCACCGGCGACACTCCGCAAAATAACCGCAGCCACACAAATAAGAAAAGGCGATGGTGTTAACTATAATATTTTCTTCCTGTTTTTAAGCCGCTGACGCTGCCGCACCGCGTCAAGAAAAAGAACAGGCCTATAATAGATATTTTAAACTAAAGATTTTAAATCTGTTATATAAAGTTTCAATTACATTGAAGATGAGAAGGGGGTAACTATTAATGTTTTTCATGAATTAGTATTAGAAAACCAATAAAAACATGTTCCAAAAAAATATAAAAGGTCAACAGCGATATAGCTAATCAAACCGGTTATACATATTTTGGTAGTAGAGGGCCAAAATAGGATATTTCCAACAAATATAGAACTGCCTAAAAAGATTGAAGTAGTCAAACAGAAAATATATACTTAACATAAAGAGATCAATAGACTTATCTTTGAATGACATGCCTTGTCTGTCCTTATTAGGTTTAAAGGGGCTGTGGTAGTTTTTATATAAATACGGATCATAGGTTTATTTTAGTGAAAAAACAGCACATACAAATCATTTTTTTTTAGATCCAGATTGATATAGTGTTTTTTCCTATTCCATTCAAACTTATCAGGGATTAAGTTTTATTCTGATTCTCGTAGGTACATTCTATTAGAACTAAAAACAAATTGCACATTATTACGTGATTCAGAATAAAATATAATCACTAATATGATTCAATGGAATAATGTAAATCCACACAACATCAAACAGTATGTCAATAGTTTTTCATTTATATGTGCTGGTTTTCACTAAAAAAATGTAAGATCCATATTTGTCAAAAACAACACCCCTTAAAAACCTAGAAGAACAGGCAAAAACACGTCATTCAAAGATTAGGCAATTAATATTTTTTATTTCAAGTATATATATTTTCATTTTGCTACCTAGATTATTTTGTGTAGTTTATATTTGTTGGAAAGAACCTATACTTATCATCTAATATCAGTTTATGTAGAACATGTTTGACTTGCTAAATAGTTTTGGTTATTTTATATTCTTTTTCGATCATTCCATTTATTTAAATTAAGGGTTAGGTTAGATTTTATTAAAATTTTCGGGAAAAAATTAATGTTTAACACTCTTATTAAGAGAAAGTAAATTATGTGGTGTATAACCAAGAATATAAAAATATATATTAAACTGATTGTTTATAGATATGTTATATAAATTTTAAATTACATTTAAATAAAAAGGGAGTAATTATTCAATTTTTCATGAATTTATATTAGAGGAACAATAAAAACATTTTCCAAAAATAAATATAAAAGGTCAAAGCGATATACCTAGTCAATCCGGTAATACATATATTGATAATAGAGGATTAGAATAGGATCTTTCCAACAAATATAAAACTACCTAAAACAATTTAAGTAGTCAAACAGAAAATAGATATTTAACATAAACAGATAAATAGTCTTATCTTTGTATGACATGTCTTGTATGTTCTTATAGGGTTTAAAGGGGCTATGGATTTTCTATATAAATATGAATCTTAGGTTTATTTTGTGAAAAAGCAGCACTTACAATTGAATAAATTTTGAAATCTAGTTTGATGTAGTGTTGATTTACGCTATTTCATTCACACTTATCAATGAATAGGTTGTATTCCGGATCTCGTAGGTGCGTGAAATTTTTATAGTTTTAATAGATAAGTTTGATGTTGTGTGGATTTAAGATATTCAATTTAATCTTATTGGTGATTATATTTTATTATGGATTTCTCACGTATTGCAAATATAAACAAATTGCATGTTCCTATGAGATAAGAACTAAATAAAATCGACACCAAACTGATCTATTAGAACTATAAAAACAAATTGAAAATGTTTACCTGATTCGGTATAAAATCAAATTACTGATACGATTGAATGGAATAGCGTAACTCCACAAGACATGTCAGTAGTTTTTCATTTATATTTGCTGGTTTTCACTAAAATAAACCTTGGATCCATATTTTTATCAAAAATTCCAACACCTCTTAAAACCCTACAAGGACAAACGATAACGCATCAAACAAAGATAAGAAAATTAATTTCTTTATTTTAAATATGTATTTTTAATTTTATTAACTAGATCGTTTGGGTAGTTTTATATTTTTGGAAAGAGCCTATACTGATCATCTAATATCAGTTTATGTAGTACCTGTTTGATTTGCTAAATAGTTTTTGTTGTTTTGTGTTCTTTGTCGATCACTCTAAATTTATTTTGAAAGTAAGGGTTAGTTGTTTAGATACTAATGCAATTTTCAAAAACAAAAAAAATTAATACTCTTACTGAAGAAAGTAAAGTATGTGGTGTACAACCAAGAATATAATATATATTTCTAACTGAAGGTTTTTAAATATGTTATAAATTTTTCAATTACATTTAAAATGAAAACAAAGTATCTATTAATGTTTTTCATGAATTTATATTAGACGAACAATAAAAATGAAAAAAACAAAATGGTTAAAAGCAATATAGCTAGTCAAACCGGTAGTACATATGTTGATAATAGAGGACCAGACTAATATATTTCCAACCAATATAAAACTACCTTAAAAAGTAATTAGTCAAACAAAAAATAGATATTTAACTTAAAGAGATAATTAAATAGTCTTATCTTGAATAACATGTATCGCCTATCCTCATAGGATTTTAAGGGGCTTGGTAGTTTTCATATAAATACGGATCTTAGTTTTGTTTTAGTGAAAAATCAGCACATACAATTGAATTTTATTTGTATATCTAGTTTGATGTAGTGTGGATTTACGCTATTTCATTCACACGTATCAATGAATAGATTTATTCTGAAACTTCTAGGTGCGGGAAATTTTTATTGTTGTAATATATAAGTTTGATGTTGTGTGGATTTACGATATTCAATTTAATCTTATAGGTGACTATATTTTATTATGGCTTTCTCTCATATTGCAAATATAAAAAAATTGCATGTTCCTATTAGATAAGAACTAAATAAAATCAAAATACTAAATTAATTGAATGGAATAGCGTAAATCCAGAAGACATCAAAGTGATCTATTTGAACTAGAAAAACAAATTAAACATTTTTACCTGATTTGGTATAAAATCAAATCACTGGTACGACTGAATGGAATAGCGTAAATCCACACGACATCAAACTGGATGTCAGTATTTTTATTTTTATTTGCTGGTTTTCACTAAAATAAACTTAAGATCCATATTTGTATTAAAATTCCAACACCCCCTTAAAACCCTAGAAGGACAGACGATAACGCATCAAACAAAGATAAGAAAAAAATTCTTTGCTTTAAATATGTATTTTTAATTTTGACTACCTAGATCATTTTGGGTAGTTCTATATTTTTTTGTACAGAGCCTATACTGATCATCTAGTATCAGTTTATGTAGTACCTGTTTGATTTGGTAAATATTTTTTGTTGTTTTATATTCTTTGTCGATGATTCTAAATTTATTTTTAAATTAATGATTAGTTGTTTAGATTCTAATGCAATTTTCAAAAACAGAAATTAAAATTTAATACTCTTACTAAAGAAAGTAAATTATGTGGTGTAATACCAAGAATATAATATATACTTTAAACTGAAGGTTTTTAAATATGTTATATAATTTTAAATTAAATTTAAAATGAAAATCAAAGTAACTATTAATGTTTTTATGAACTTATATTAGAGGAACAATAAAAACTAAAAACAAAACATAAAAGGTTAAAAGTGATATAGCTAGTCAAACCAGTAATACATATGTTGATAATAGAGGATATCATGACATTGAGCGCTCCACAACCTCAAGTCTCACCAGGATGAGTCTCGTTGTATATTCCGGTTCCAAACGAACCATGACACAAGATAAGAAGCGGTTAGGAAAACGAAAAATACTCATTAGCTTTGACGCCAATATAAAGGTAACTCTCATAGAGAAGAGTTTTGATGTAAATATTCCCTCCTACAAATATGAGAATGGGAGCAATTGATATCTCATGGCCCCGGCATGAGGAAAATTTGGTTAGCCATTGTTGTAAGGAAAGTGGCAGAGGGACTACAATCTTGAATATATAATAGACTCTGATCAAATAACAGTGATTCTATACTTTTTCTTGTCAGAGTTGAACGTTGTTGATGAACTTTGTTTGAAGTTTCTGAATGAACTTCATAGACTGCACCAGGAACCCCATATACACAGCATGTTTTTCAGATTTTGGTGTTGGATAGCACGATAATAGATAACATAGCTGCTGGGTGTCGATGCCAGTGACGAGAAACCATGGATGAGACGATGCAGAAACTTTCCCCTTCACGCCGACGGACAGAGATATTGGCTTGACGGTAGATTCCAAGGGAGCAACCGATTTCAGGCAAACCACTTGATTTTTGTTGGTCATTGTTGTTTTCTTTTGTCATCTATGGTTTGAATTAACCACCAAAGGTAAATCAAAGTTCAAAACACATAATTATCCCATCACAAACTAAGATGTAATGATTAACAAAATATAATTCCACTCTTGTCATCTATGGTCATTGGTGTTTATATATTTTGTTTTGATAATTTTTCTATTAAATTCTTCAACAAAAAGTTAATATTGATAGATTTCTTGTGTTATCTCACAATGGTTATAAAGAACCACCTTAAAATGATACTAGATTTTTAACTGTGCTTTTAAAAGTGTAATTATTTTGACAAATATTGATCTCTTTTTTTTTACTCTCTTCATATTTATCAAAATATATCTTTAGTATTTTATTATCAAAATGAGATGATCTGCCTTTACTTCTTCATCATCTAAATATCGTGTATGTTTGATGGAAATACCCACAATCAAAATTATCTATAACATATCCAGTTTTTAAATTTATTTAACTATAATTAGTAGTTAATTTATTAAGTTAGATATTTATTAGAATATATATGATCATGCTTCAATTTTTAATTAAAATATAGTAAATATTAAAATATTAATGTATAATTATATTTCAAATTTAGATTCGAATTTAATATTTATTTAGAAAATACTGTGTATATTAAGAAAAATTTGATAAGATCTTGTTATACTAGAAAATGAAATATATAATTTTTTTAGAGAAATTCCCTTAGATAGCCTTTTTTAGTTTATTGTCACAGAAATAGCTCTCAAGGAGAAAAATGATCAAAAGAGGTTTTATTATAGGTTAGTATGCACTTATATCCCTATGATTAACTAATCTAAACTTAGAATTCAGAGTTAAGGGGTGGGGTTTAGGAATGGAGTTTCAATTTTTTTTAAAAAATAAGCTTTTCAAAATAAAAAGGAGCTATTTTGGTCATTTTATTTTTGAAGTTATTTTGTGATAAAAACTTAAAAGGACTATTTGAGAGAATTGCCCATATTTTTATAATTATATAATTTATTAATGTTAATTTATTATTAAACCATTGATGCATCTGGTAATAAACCAGTTATAAGTTTATAATTGTTGTGTCAGTCGTATAAATCAGTTGATAGCGTTAAAAACCACAGTCACCTGCATACGCAAACACCCGCGGTCACACCTACAACCATTACGTTTAAACTACTCAGTTCTTAAATACAAGTACTCATGTGCATAACTATGAATGTCAAAATTCTAATGAATTAATCCTTTTTGCCATCTATTGAAGTATATTAAAAACATTAAAGTTTTACACAAGCCGAAAAGAAGCACATTTTTTACATAGTCATAAAATGGTAAGGATCACAATAATTCCAAATATGAATGATCTAAAGCATCAAGACCAAACTATGAAGATATCAAAAATGGAGACTAAAATTTAAGTTGCAAGTCTTGTTGAAAGAACTAAATTAGATGTTTAGTTTTATTGTTGTAAAAAAAGATGTTTTTATGATTGCGAAACATCGCAGATATCAGACATCTCACTCTTTTTTTGAAAAGCCACAAGAATCACCCGAAAATGGAGGATCGGAGTCTATATCTCTTCTAATTACCAAAAAAATAAGAAGTTTTTACAAAATGTATATACCTCTCAAAATCTAATCTGACCCAGACTACTTGTGAAAAACATGTATTGTTTGTATGTTTCCTTCAGTTTTGACTAAGCTAGTGCTCGCAGAGGAAACAAAGCTGGAAGTAGACACATAGTGAGTAGGACTAACGTTCATCATCAATCTTTTTGAGTTCCTCTCAAAAGTTGTTGATGAATCTTTATTCTCTGATACAACTTTCAAGAGCTTGTTGATGATCTGATATTTCCTTAACTTACTGTAGTTTCCTTTCTCTCCTATATATGCGCACAAGACCTCACGACCCCATTTCTTTAATGTGTCAAAGTCTTATCTGAATCTTTGGACAATTCATGAAGCTCACATAATTCACAAAATATCATTACTTTTTGAAAAAACGTAATTTTTACTCAAACATCCTTATTTTTATTGCTTATTACGAAATTTATATTGTCATCAATATCACCAACCACCACTAACAACCAAAACAAAGCTCTAAATGCAGTAGAAATAGATCTATAATTTTTACCTCATTTCTTACACACACAAATAATATATCTTACATTTCCTCTCATTTCATCTTAAATTTTTAAATTTTAAATTTTGGAATTCAAGATTATTTTTTCATCAAAATTATTCAATTTGATGATTCTTGGTCAATAAAAAGTGGGTGTCTTTTATTAAGAATTTATGTGTGTTTGGAGAAACTAAGCACGGATTATAACCTAATCTAAGTACGATATTTGAAATTTTCATATCTATTGTGCATATAAAACCTTTCCAGAAGTCTATTCCATCGAAAAGACTTCTAGAGAACTCTATCGGTCAATTCGTAGTTTAGTTTTGCAATTGACTATTTTGTGAATTTTTCATATAATACTTCTCAAAAATTTTGTTGAATTTTATTTGTAACAAAAAAATTAATTAAGCAGACTTCCCAAAATATTTCTGTAAAATTAAGGTTTTTTGTAGAAACGAGGTTAATTTTGCAATTGAAATTATATAGGAATTTGAATTTTCATAGCAAAAGTCTCTTTACATATCACAAGAAATCTTTGAGGTGTCACAAAAAATGTGCCCATGTCAGTTTTGCAATATACATGTTTAATAAAATATTTAATTTAAAAATTTATTAATTAGCAAACCTCTGTAAAGCTTCCTGGTGAAAAGTTAGACATGGGCAACTGCAAAACTAACAGGAGCAGATTTTTTGCAACACTTCAGACACGTCATGTGATAGTAAGGAGACTTTCAGAAAATTTCTCCAAAATTCTTTTATGAAAAAGAAACAATTTCTGAAAGAATTCTGTTAATTATAAAATAGTCTGATTACTAGAGCAGGATTCTGGAAAATTCTCATCTGAGAAACTCGAAAAATAGTCAAATACAAAAATAATTTGATAATTGACAAAGAAAAACTTCTGAAGAGTTCCATTGAGCAGATATCGCTAAAAGTATTCATTCGTTTATCGTCAACTGAAAAATAAACTAAAAGGAGACTTCTCAATAAGTCTCATCTAAAAGACTTCAGCTAAAGTCTACCTGAAAATACTTCCTGATAAGACTCCTCTAAAAGACTTTAAGTGAAGTTTTCCACGCTAATTTAAATAAAATTGTATTGTTTTCAAATCAATATGAATTTTTAAGATTTTCTTATTAATTCATGTGTGTTTGTCCGAATGACATACCTTATTTAACTTTCCAATGTCCAAAATTTGACCCATTCGGCATGATTGGCTTTTGCACAGCAATTAGCTCCTTCATATGATCCATGTTCTTCCCAAAATTTTAACCTGTAGACGATGTTTGATATTGAAGAAGTTGACTTGCTCTGATACCAAATGTAATACCTAGAACAGAGACAATATGAGAAGCTTGAACAAACAGAACTTTCCTCAACAATACTCTTATTAAGAATCGTTTAAACATAATCAACATTCCTATTTAATCATGTATCAGTGACTACACACAAACGTGTATCAAGACTGACCAATTCTTAACTACCCAAACCGTGAGAATCACAACCCTAGTTGCTACCCTTATAGATCTCTTGTTGTCACTCTCTCCCTGAAAACCCTAATGTCTTGATATCTTCTCTTCAGAAAGCGCAACCTTAACTTAGGTTACCACCCTCCTTATATACCACGGCGTGTGAAGATTCTTCAAAATCTTCTTTTCATATCTTTCTCCATTCCTCATAACCGCTTGGATCACGATCTCGTATAGTAAACCGGTTATCTCGTCAATTGATACTCTGAACTGGAACCATTTTGAACCGGCTTTGAGATGTGTTATGGTGTCGAATCTGCCTCTATGACTGGTGGAACCCTTTGTGTTATTGCTGCTGGTGCTTAATTCCAAAGTGTTGATTACGTTTTTGCTAATTGAAGGATAACCCTAGGATCGGTATCAGTATTACTGAATATTTTATTGTTTCTTCATTTTCAAATGCACTGCAAAAACTATGCAAACTGATGGTCATCCTTTGGATGTTTGACCCTACAAAAAAAATAATCCATATTTGCGATAACGGATTGTGAAGGAAAGATAGATGTTCAATGGAATCTTTAAGAGAGCCCATATTTGTACAGCAAGGGGAGACAAAAAAATATATGATTTATTGATTCTTCTTTTCATCCACATTGTTCATACTTGTAATCTCCTTGTTTTTTTTTCCTGTAACTTTTTCCTTACCAGTAGACATCTTGATACAAATAGGAATAAAAAATGCTTAATCTTGGGTGGACATCGGGATAATATTTATACCCTGAAACAAATCAAAATTAAATCAAATTTAAAATATTAAATATAGTAAATTAATATGAAATATATATATAGATATAATATGAAATATATAAAAAATAAAAATTACGAGAATAATCTAAATTATGAAAACTATTTTAAATAATTAAATAAATTAAAATATAAGTTCCGGGTTTTCAGAACCCAAACAGATTTAAATATATAATAATTAAAGCCTAAATAAGCTAAGCTTGAAAAGTCCAAATATGGGGGAAATTATATAATTAAGTCCAAAACCGGCAATTTATAGGGATGGACAAGCTCGGGCTATGGGGTATGTCTAGTAGTTCTAATTCTTCTTGAAAAGAAGATTTGTTTGGTATAGACACACATATATATATATATATATATATAATATATATATACTGAATAAAGATTTTGTATGTCAAGTAAATGTACGATTTAAAATATTTTTATTATTATAAACATAATTTTAATATGATTAAATTAAATTAAATTAAATTAATTATATATAATTTTTTAATTTTTTATATATTCTAACTGAAAACATTCTACCAAAAGTTTCATATAAAAGCATTGATCAAAAAGCATTTGGAGAGCATTATCATCATGCAAATGATTTTCTAAATGGTTATATCATAAATATTGATTGGATAATTACGAGCATTATACTTATGTTAATGCTCTTTCAATCAAACCCTTAATGTATATAGTACTATAAGGGCCGGAGCTGAGCACATGCCATGCCGTTGAAATATTTTGTTTTGATCCCCAAAACTTTTGAAATTATATACTTAGATATAAGCTCTCATTTTTTTAAATTTTAAATATCAAATTTCTTACTCAATATTTATTGCCCACAAATTCTCGGATCCTACTTTTGACCCAAATTTCGAACCAGAATGTTAATTTCAGATCACATAAACCCATCTTTCCAAAGCGTACCATAAGTTTGAGACGCACGCATACTGAGTTGCGTACTGATTACTCAAAACTCACGTCTTCTTTGTGGGGTGAATAGGGGTGCTCCACATTCTGCTACTTCTCAATAATATTCGTAACAAAATACTATAGTGAATCCATATACCATTATCGCTTTTTTAATTCTCAATGTTAAGTAATAAAATTAGAATCTTCTTTACACACATATAATTACTTTTATTCATTTAGATTATTAGAGTTTTATTAAAATATATAATATTTATATAGTATATCCATATTTTAGGAATAATATCATATGTATCAAATATTAAGGAAAATATATTTCACCAACTAATAATATCGCTCACATCTATTCATTTCTCTTCCTATCTCTCTCTTCACTCTCTTATGACAAAACTGATATTTTCAGCAAATTAACCCAAAATATTATTGTGAAGTAAAACAAAACAAATATTTTTTTTTTTTTTAAACCTTCATTTTGAATATAAATTGTATAGTTATAAAAAATTATACAGTTACAAATTCAGGTGACATAGAAGTCACCAATACAATCATTTACTTTCGTTTTAAGAACTATTAGATTATTACATTTAGCAAAAAAAAAACTATCAGATTATTACAATGCTCTTAGAAATTATTTTCTCTTTTTATATATTCTGACTTGATTACTTAAATCATTTTCTCTTTTTATTTCAAAGTGTGAACCAAAGGTTCGAATTTTGGTGGCAGGCCAGTGAGAATCTGAATTTCCTGATCTTCGTCTGAGATGTTGATTTTTAGGCTCTCCAAATCATTCACTAGCTTTAGGAATGCATCAAATTTCTGCTCTATAGACTTGCGCTAATCTATCTTATAGCTTGCGAATCTTTGTTTCAGGTAGATTCTGTTTGGGATAGACTTCGTCTGATATTCCTTCTCCAGGGCCCTCAAAATTCCAAGCGCGGTATCTTCCTTCATCACTTTCCTTATTATTTGATCGCTCAAGCTCTTCTTGATAAGGCTTCTCACGCGCTTATCTTTGACAGCTCTCTTGGGATCAACTTCTGACTTCGCATCATCTTCATCTTTAAGAGAGTCGCCAGCTTTAATTTCTTCTTCTTCAAGAACTGAATCCAAACCGAGGATCTCGAGAGCACACAGCATCTTGTGCTTCCAAGTGCCAAAGTCTCCTTGACCATCAAACTTTTCGACCTCAACTCTCCCTTGTGTTAGCTCCATCTCTAACCTTCTGTACCTTGATCTTCAACTTGCAGGATACAGGCTGAAAGCTGAAGAACTCTGTGTAGATCCAGAACCACACACAACCGGATGGCGAGAAAACCAATCTCTCTTGCAGATAGACACAACGGAATCAACACGCAGATTAACCAGATAAGTTTTGAACCTTGACCTGATCTTTCTTCTTGCTTGCTTGAACCTCTAATGAACGATCTTGCTTCTGCGCACTGATCCGAATGAGAACTTGAGACGATGACCTTGATACAATAACCAGCGCTCTGATACCACTTGTTATGTTTTGATCGTTGTATCTTGCGTCCTTTTTTTTTTGAATGAATATTAAATTTTATTCACCAAAAAAGCTTTTTTACATAAACATGCTATCTTTTCAATCTAAAGATACATAATGCTTCTCTTCTTCAAATAAAACCTATAACCTCCAAAAGAAAAGAGATTCACACACGAGTACCAAACCAAATCTGAATGGTATCATGCATTCCCTTCACACCCTTCTGTCTCAACAACTCAACTTGTTCCTAATCCCCTTATCAACCAACTTCTTCTAAACTGCAATCGGTACCAATCTCTCTCCATGCTTTACTCTGTTTCTCTCCCTCCACAGAGCATACATGGCAGCATGAAATGCGTAACGGAAACAGAATCTCTTCCTTTTCTCCATAGTTCCCGCAGTGGCAATAAACACAATATCAGACCATGAATTTGAGAATGAGCTGCCCATAATCCCTCTAACCAGACTCTCCCATAATTGCAGTGAATAAGAACACTCAAAAAACAAATGATCTCTGTTTTCCTGAGCATTCTTACACAGAACACAAGTTACATCTACTCCACGACTCCATCTCGCAATCCTATCCATAGTAGACAGCCGATCTAAACATGCGAGCCACATCATAAATGCATACTTTGGAGTAATCTGAGAGAACCACACACACTTCGTCCACGCACGCTTCTCCTGCACTGTTCGAATCAGACTCCAAGTCTCACTTGTTGAGAATTCTGCTTTGAATCCCGGCTCTCTCTTCCATTGACAAACATCCTCCCTCGCTTCTCCAATATTTTCTCTTAGTCTATCCAACTCCACTTCAATTTCATTCAGCACCATTACTCTATGCTTTCTCCTCCTCCGAAAGCAGAGAATAACTTCCTCAACTGAAGCTTCCCTTCGGATACCCATATCAATAAACCCTCTTGCACCTAGTAAGTCAAACAGAATCCCTTTATCTGACCAGTTATCATACCAGAAAGAGGTGTGTCGACCATTACCAACTTCCTTCCGATAAAACAGCTTTGCTACTTCTCTTAGCTTAAGCAGTTTTCTCCACATCCACGATCCACTCTGCATATCCTTCTTCAATTCCCAAAAACTCTTCTTTTTTAATAAATTGACTCTGATCCATTTACTCTACAAAGAATCACCAGACAATAACCTCCATATAAGCTTCAGGCCACACACCTTGTTAACATCCTTAAGACTTCTCAACCCCAGACCCCCTTCATCTTTGCCTCTACAAACATCCAACCAGGCAACTTTAGCTCCTGTATTCTTTAGAGCTGGACCCGACCAAAGAAACGCAGAGCATATTTGCTCAACTTCTTTGATGCATTGACTCGGCAATCTAAAAGCAGCAGACCAAAAGTTTACAATGCTCATTAGGACAGCTTTAATCGACTGCAGCCTCCCTGCATAAGATAGAAATCTGCTCGTCCATGTACTGATCTTGTTTCTTAGTTTCTCCACAAGCGGCTGATAATCCTGTTTCTTCATCGCTTGAGTCATAAGAGGCAATCCAAGATACCTTACAGGAAGAGTCCCAACAGCTAGCGGAAGGTTTGTTAAGATACTGCTCTTCTCCACTTCTGAAATGCCTGCCATGTATATTGTAGATTTTTTAATGCTAATCTTCAAACCCGACCAGACTGCAAAATCATCAAACACTGCCAGTGCACCTTCAATAGAAGCTTTCGAACCCTCCACAAACACCATCAAATCATCTGCAAAGCACAGATGGGTAAGAGAGAGCGCTTGACAATGAGGATGAAACTTGAACTTCCCTTGCGCAACAGCCTTATCAATAATCTTGGACAGAATATCCATACATAGCACAAAGAGGTAGGGAGAGAGAGAGCATCCCTGTCTCAGCCACCTAGTACTCTGAAAGTATCCAGCAAGGTCCCCATTAACTTGAGGCGAGAAAGATGGACTTGTGATGCACAAACGAATCCAATGTATGAACTTGGAAGGGAATCCAAGAACCTCCAACCCCTTCAACACAAACTCCCACTGGACAGAATCGAAGGCCTTGGATATATCTATCTTTAAAAGACATCTTGGTGAGACCGAATCCTTATGATAATCCTTCACCATCTCTGAGGCCAACAGAACATTTTCCATAAGCAATCTCCCCTTGATAAAAGCTGATTGATTCTCACTAACAATCCTCGGTAGCAGCTCCTTCAATCTATTAGCCAAGATCTTAGAAACGACTTTGTATAGGACATTGCAACAAGCAATCGGCCTATAGTCCTTCATCTCCATAGAATCAGTCTTCTTTGGGATCAACGCTAATATCGTAGAGTTCACACCTTTCGGGAGAAAACCATACTTGAAAACCGACTGAATCGCCACAATGAAATCATGCCTCACTATCGACCAAGTAGCTTTGAAAAACTCGCATGGAAATCCATCCGGCCCGGGAGATTTACTATTAGGCATAGCAAATAATACCTTCTGAATTTCCTCTCCAGTCACCTCTGCCTCAAGCATCATACAGTCTTCCTCATTACATCTAAAATCCAGCATCTCTCTTAATTCCTCCTCCGTTACTCCTTCATACTCCTCTGGACAATGATTTAGTAGCTCTGAGAAGAATCTCTCTGCCTCCAACTTAATATCTTGATGCTTGATAACAACCCTGCCATCTGAACATCTTAACTCTCTGATCATATGCTGAGCCTGACGCATCCTAATGGCATTATAGAAGCTTTTATTATTCTGATCACCAATATCCAACCAGTGTAACTTCGATCTTTGCTTGAGAAAGTCCTCTTCAAGATTAGCTATATGCAACCACTTCTCATACGCAACTGCCTCTTCCTGAACTGCTTCCTCACACGGATTTTGTAGTGTGCTTTTCTGCTTTTGACATAACTGCTCATGTGCCTCTTTAGCTCTTCTAGATAGATGACCAAGACCCTCTCTACCCAACTCCCTTAATAAAGGCTTCAAGTTCTTTAACCTCTTAGAAAACCGATACATGGCTGAAGTAGAGGGAAACAGAATATCCGTTGAGTTCCAATACTCCTCCACCATTGGCATAAAACTTGGTAACCTTGCAAGAGCACTTACATATTTAAAAGGACGCCTAATCTTCTCTTGGGGAGGCCAGAACTGAGTCTTACACCGCATGTGATCCGAACACCCACCTGGCTCAAACACAGAGTAAGCTGAAGAAAATCTCTGTAATGCAGCTTCATTCATCAAAACCCTATCAAGCTTTTTGCAGATAATACCCTCTTCATGCTTATTACTCCATGTAAATAACGGTCCTTGATAACCCAAATCAGAGAGACGACAGTGTAGAATCACCCTCTGAAAGTCCCTCATGCCACTGGGTAGCCTCTCCAAACTTGAGAATCTCGAATTCTCCTCTCCATCAAGTATCTCATTAAAGTCACCCATGATAACCCACTTCTTATGTTTAAACATAGCAGAATCGTGATGATGACAAAGGTCCTCCCACAATTCTTTTCTCTCCTCCACATGATTTCGTGCATAGACAAATGTGCACAAAAACTCTTCCTGCTTCTTAACACCAACTGAACAAGTGATCAATTGGTCAGACTTATAAACTGGTGTCATACAGACAAAATCCCTCCAAAGAACCCATATTCTTCCTCCCTGACTACTATCATAATTACTCATCATCGACCAATCCTTAAATTCCTCCTTCACAATTCTCTCTGCCTTTTTTCTTTAACCCTCGTCTCTATCAAACAACCAAACTTCATATCTTTGTTACCTATCCACTGCTTAACTACTGAATATTTCAAATATTTGTTAAAACCTCTCACATTCCAGAAGAAGCTCGCCATATCAGTTTTTTTTACGAGAAGGCCTTGTGCTCTTAGGATTTGCATCCTGAGCTTTGGACCTCTGACCTCTTCTCGCCCCTTTCTTCACACCCGACTTATCCTTCTCTTTTGTATTCTGAGCTAAGATAACATCTTCCAAGTGATCACCTTCTAGCTCACTTCCTTTCACACTAACATCCAAATCATCCTCTTCATTATTCTCAAAATCTTCCTCAAATACTTCTCCTCTTCAACCTCCTATTTCTCATTTACAAGAACTGAGAATTTAGAAGCTGAAATCTGAATTCCAGGATCCTGATCTTGTGTCACTTGTAACCTCCCAACCTTTGTAGGAGAGACCAGAGACCGGTTTGAAGCCTTTAAACTGCCTTATGTTTTCTTTTCCTGCCCTTCTTGAAGATCCTTCTCCTCTACAACAATCTCCTGCTCTTCTTGAACATTATTTGAAGCGCTTACTTCCTTAACTCTACTCCCTTCACTCCTTTCATTATTTTCAACCTTCTTTCTCTTCTCTTTCCCATTCTGCACACACACTCTTTCTGTATGACCCCACTTCCCACACATATTACACTTCGCTGGTAGCCAAGGGTAATGGAACTCCACCGTAAACTCCTTCCCATCTTTAGTGAAATCAATCTCCTTAGGTAACTGCTTTGAGATATCAACGTTTACAAACACCTTTGCAATCTCCAGATTCGTACACGCTATCGTCTCCGGGTGCAGTCTATCTGGAAATCCCACCGTGCTAGACATGAAACTGATGCCCTCCCAGGAGTACATGTGCAATGGGACCTTTCGGAGATGCACCCACATTGGAATCTCATTCTCTTCTTGCTTCTCTTCCTCAGTCTTCGGAGACCATTTCGTCACCACCATAGGTACACCCGCAATATTCCACATACCACGCTTCAGGATCTTTTCACGAGCTTTAGGATTGGAGATCCTAAAACGCATCATCGTCGCATTCACTTCATAGACATCCACCTTCGAATCAAGCTCACCATATTTCCAAATTTTATTCACCACCATGTGGACCTTCGCCATATGAGGAGCCAGATCCAGAAATTTCCCGACGAGAAAATCATCCCATAGCGGTGTCGGATCCGCAAGAACCTCATCAGGAATCACCACCTTATGCTTTCCATCCTGCGTTGAAATCGCAACATCAAACTTCTTCAAACTCTTCTTATTCTGCGCCGCCGTTATCCAGCTCTTCGCCCCCATCTCAATCGCAGATTCCTCTTGCTTACCAACCATAGAAACCACCTTCCCAACATTCGATTTCACCGATCCCCCCTCCGGCGAGTCAAGAGACCCCGGCGGATTGGCCGCATCCATCATATCACGAGTAACCAGATCGCAGTCGCTTTCAAAATCGCCTCATCGCACTCTTAGCAAAACGCTGCGTTTCTAAAAAACTCAATTATATCGTCTTGCGTCCTTTCGATGTGTATTTCTAAGTAAAGAAAGAAAATGAGATTTGTTTGCCTAGTTCGTAGATCTACCACTACGTCTAGGGGATAGGCTCGCTCCCAATCCACTATCAGATCACCGGGAATCAACCTCCAATGTGGTTACAATCTACTAATCTTCCTATCTCTTATGCGTTACAGGTTACAATAGAGATAGAAGGTAGAAGATAGAGATTAAAAGAACGGAAAGATCCGTGAAGCTTCTCTGGCGCACTCTGACTCCACACGACGAGGTAACCAAGCTTCTTCGTCTCTGATCTACTCTAGCTCGATGATCGCTCTGTTTCAGTTTGTAACAGAAAGCTTAACGACTTCTTCTTCCCGTTTCAGGTTAAGAAGGTGACGGCGCAACACGTGATCGCACGCCTTCAGCCCACGAAGCTTGAGCCAATCTAGTTCTAATAGTGGATGGCCCAATAGACGAGGCCCAAGAGAGTTTAGCCATAAACCCAACAACAAAAAATTTATATCAATTCACATGGGACAAACTCTACCATAACCGATCAAATTTAAATCGAGAAAAAAAAATTCCGAATCACTTACAAATAAGACATATTTATATGTGCACAAATTCAAGCATGTTATAGAGATGTATGAGCGTGTGTGCCTATAGATAATATATGCATAGATGCTTCTCTGTAGCGAATATGATTTAGAAAAGTGTAGATGCTGCTCCACATTCTGCTACTTCTCAATAATACTTGTCAACACAATACTATAGTGAATCCATATACCACTACCGCTTTTTTTAATTCCCAATGTTAAGTACTAAAATTAGAATCTTCTTTACACACATATAATTACTTTTATTCGTTTAGATTATTATAGTTTTATTAAAAATATATAATATTTATATAGTGTATCCATATTTTAGGAATAATATCATCATATGTATCAAATATTGAGGAAACTATGGGGGATGTATTCAATTTAACATTTGATGTGATTTGATTTTTAATGGAATTTTAAATGATTTTAATAAGTTGCAGAAATTTAGGTGATTTTTGTTAAACTATTCAAGAATATAACATAAAACAGTGGGATTTGAGTTTTTATATTTTTAACTAAGAAACTCCACCCAAACACCCTAAAATCACCTTAAAACTTTAAAACTCCACAACTTAAAATATTTTCAATAACAGTGGATTTCAGAGTATTTTACGAAATGTCAAGTTCAATAACAGTGGAATTTAAATGAATTTTTAAAATTCATGTTTGAATAACAGTGGATTTATCATTTTAATATAAATCACCTGAAACTCTCGGTTGAATACACCTCCCTATATTTCACCATCTAACAATATCACCCCCATCTCTTGCTTTCTCTCCCTATCTCTTTCTACTCTCTTACTACAAAACTGATATTTTCAGCAAATTAACCCCAAATATTATGGGAAATTTGCCAAATATGATTCAAAACTTGATTTAAATGCAAAACTTGATTTAAATGTAAAACTATACCCAAACTTTAATCAAATACAAAACTAACATAAAAGCCTTGTGAAATTACAACCAGCCATTTGTGACCAAACAAAAAATCAACACTCATTTTTACGAATATAACCTCTGAAGTCTTCTGAGTCTTCTAAGATAGTGTAAATCGTTTAGACAGCATCGAAGGAAGTCGTCTGGTATAGTTGATCTTAAAAATAATTCATAAATTTTGTACAAAATATTTTGATAAGTGAAAAAATAAAATAATGTAATTATAAATAGTTTTAAGTGATATAAATTAAAATATAGTAAAATTGAATTTTTTCAACATAGATGAGTGAAAGTAGTGAATCATGATATTTTTTGGTTTAAGGTTTGGTAATATATGTTGTAGTATTGTATGTATTCTTAGGGTTATATTTTGGAAAATTTAAATGTTTTTTTGAAATAATTTTTTTACCTATATGTGTTTATTTTGGTGTATAGTAATTAATTTTAAGTTTAATTAGATTTTATGAAGTGTTTAGTTAGTTAAATTAGTTTAGGGGTTATGTTTTGGGTCTAGACGACTTATATGGAAGTCGTCTGGCGATTAGTATTATCGGTTAGAAGACTTCTTTGAAAGTCTTCTAACTCCTGCTAAATATATTTTAGTTTCTCGCTAAAAATATCAATTTTTTTCTGGGCAAACAGTAAATTTCAAGAAGACTTTCAAGTAAGTCGTCTAGAAGACTTACTTAAAAGTCTTCTAACTCGAAAATATTTAACCTTATTGGAATTTTTGTCTTCCTATAAAAATAAAATTTACACATTATCTCTCTTTCTTTCAAATGGCTGCAACAAAAATATAATGTTCCTCATTCTAAAACTCTTCAACCTCTCTCTAATCTCTTTCAACTTAAAAACACCAGATTATATATCAAATTGTTATTTCATGTCTTCTCACTGATTTATTTTGTTTTTGCAGGTTTATCATTACATGGTTATCATCTTCCACTTCTGTAAAGGTGGATCTATAAATCATATTAACCTTTTTGCTTAAATCTCTTACCTTTTGAAAACTCTTTTGGTTGTTTTAAGTTATTACCTTATTTTTGAAGTTTTCTATGTTTTAAAGTCATTCTAATGCTTTTGGATATACATGTTTTTCCAGATCTGAGACAGACTTGGAAGACTTCTCTATAAGTCTTCTAGAAAACTTCCATGTAAATCATTTGGAAGACTTCCCAGAAGTCTTTTAACATTTAATGCACTATAAGACTTGCAGAGAAGTCGTCTGGCGATTAGTTGTTACCTTTTGTTCCTTAAAACTCTTACATTTTAAAAAGTCTTTTGGTTGTTTAAGCTCTTGCCTTATTTTCGATATTTTAAAACCATTTGAATGTTTTTGGATATGCAGGTTTTTCAGATCTGAGACAGACTTAGAAAATTTCTTGGAAGATTTCTAACATTAAATGCAGTAGACGACTTCTTGGAAGTCTTCTGAAAATCTTCTAGCAGAGTTTTCTTCCATGGTAAGTGGAGTCCAAGCTTGTCTTTGTGGAGAAATGATCTATAATAGCTTTGTTTGTGGTATGTCTTGTGATTTGCAAGTGTACTCCATTAATTGTGATTTTTTGTGAATTTGAAGAGATATTAATGAAAAAATTGGTAAATATGTTCATTTTCCTTAATATTTTTTGCCAAAATTACTTGACATAATTGAAGTTTTTGATACAACTTCAATAGCAAAACACAATAACACAAAAAACTAATCAAATTTATTACTACTAAGGGAAAAAATTCTAAAAAAAAATTAAACTTAGTCAAATTCACAAAAGATAAAACATTACATAAGTTCAAAGATAGAACACTTTCATTAGAAGTCTTCTCGGAATACTTAAATTGAAAGCGGGAAATTGAAATATAAGCGGAAAATTAAAATTTAAGCGGAAAACTCAAAATTTTAAGTGAAAATTGAAATTTTAAATTTACTGAAAGTTAAAAAGTACATCTTATGATCTAAGAAGACTCATTAAACCATGTTACTTGATATTCTTGAAGTTACTTAACACTTTTAAAAATTAAATAAACATATCTTAAAATTACTTATCAAATTTACAAAAACTAACGTTGAAAACTTCCATGGAAATCTTCTGAAAACATTAATATACATGAATGTTGGTAACCTCATAAATATCACCAATTAAATTATAAATTTTATTCAGTAGCCCTAATATTAAAAAGTCTCTATAGTTTTAGAAAAAATGAAAGTTTATTAAAACATTAACGCATACGACTTCCACAATGGTCGTCTGGTAGACATCTAGGAAGTTGTCCATTTAGGTTAGTTTTGCATTTTATTTTTAACCTAGACGACTTACCTGGAAGTCGTCCATATTTTTTTGTTAAATAAAAACTCGAGACGACTTCCATGTAAATCGTCTATGGTAAACATGGTAGTTTTGCATTTAACCGGATTGTGTCAGAAATTTGACTTTTCCAGGACAACTTACACATAAGTTGTCCAGTAAAAAATTAAAAATCAATATTTTTATACCTAGATAACTTCCATGTAAGTTATCTCAGGTTAGTTTTACAATTGAAAACTTTTTTCCAGACGACTTACACGGATGTCATCCGTCACCAGAATCTCTTGAATAAAATCACGGACGACTTTCTTGTAAGTCGTCTAGAAAAAAATATATTTTTAAGTTTTATTTTTCAATTGCAAAACTAATCTGAGACGACTGACATGGAAATCGTCTAGGCATAACAAAATATTGAATTTTTTTTTAATTTTCTACTGGGCGAATTATGTATAAGTCGTCCAAGAAAAGTCAAATTTCTGATACAATCCATTCAAATGCAAAACTAACATGTTTATCCTTGACAACTTACATGGAAGTCGTCTGAGATTTATTTTTAACAAACAAAGATGGACGACTTCTATGTAAGTAGTCTATAAAACCACATTTAAAAGTCAATTACAAAAACTAACCTCTGCATTGACCAGAAGACTTCCATGCAAGTCGTCTATAGCCTGAAGACTTACTCGGAAATCGTCTGGACGAACAGATCTGAAAAAAATGATTTCATAGTTTCAGCTAGTGAGATAACTTGTTTAGAAAATATAAGTTTTCTCCAAGCATCCAAAATCTCAAACAAAAGTGACCTACCAAGAATCGTAAGCTTCAACGCCTATTAAACCATAAAAATTTTAGAATCAAAATCTTGAGTTTTTTTGATTTTTTGATGAATATGGAGAGAAAGTGAAAGAGATGTTGTTTTTAATTCATAAAAATTAAGAAAAAATGAGTGTAAATCGATTTGAGGTGCATTAAGAGCTTCTAATTGGTTGTTTATGGTTGTTGGTGTATTGATGGAAATGACAATCTTCTAAATATTTGAAGATGATGAGGTTGAAAAAGTAAAAATGTCATTTTCGAAAGAAAAAAAAAATACGACATTTTCATGAATAATATGATCTTATGAAGTTGGATAAGGGTGCTCCACATTCTGCTACTTCTCAATAATATTCGTCAACACAATACTATAATGAATCCATATACCATTATCTCTTTTTTTTAATTCCCAATATTAAGTAATAAAATTAGAATATTCTTCATACACGTATAATTACTTTTATTCATTTAGATTATTATAGTTTTATTAAAATATATGATATTTATATAGTGTATCCATATTTTAGGAATAATATCATATGTATCAAATATTAAGGAAACTATATTTCACCAACTAACAATATCACCCCATTTCATCCTTTCTATTCCTACTCTCTCTTTCTATTCTCTTACTAAAAACTAATATTTTCAGCAAATTAACCCCAAATATTACTGTGAAGTAAAATAAAACAAATATTTTGTTTTATTTTAAAACCTTCATTTTGAATATAAATTGTATAGTTATAAAAAATTGTACAGTTACAAATTCAGGTGACATATAAGTTACCGATACAGTCATTTACTTTTGTTTTAAGAACTACTAGATTTTGACCCGCCCTTAAAAGGACGGGTATTTTTTGTTTTAAATTTAATTTTTGATAGTTTTTTTTTATTATGTTTGTATTTTTTATAATCATATAGGTGTATAAATTTCATTCAAAATATATTTTATTACAAATTGATCCGGTATACGCACGGTTAAGGCTAGATTGCAGGTCGAACTCGCCCCACTGACCCGCCAACCCGTGGATTTTCAATTTTGTTTTGGTTAAAAAGTATGACCCACACAACCCGCAAACAAATAATTTTGTATCCACACCCGCTCCGCTTAGTGGTTATCTGTGGGTTATATATATTTTTAAAATTATTATCTAATTTAATGATTATAAAAATATATTTATATTAAAAATTATACATGATTTAAAATTTAAATTATTATTTTTAAATTTCTGTATTTTCTAAAAAATATTTACTTTTTAAATTTTATTTTTTTAATAATTTACTGGTCGACGGGTAACCGCGACCCAAAATCCACCAACTCACACTCACTCTGCATAAAATACTCATAACCCGTACCTTTTATAAAATTCAAGCTATGATCAGCAATAAAAGCAGTTACAATAAGGTTAAGTAGTTATATTTATATGGAAACAATTTTAGGTTGTATTCATATAAACAATTATATTTATATGGACACAACAGGTAAAACACAATCGAAACATAGTTTGGGCCTTTATATTGATAGTGTGGTTTCATAATTATTATTGGATAGTTTGGTTGTTGAGTTTGGTTTCATAATTATTATTGGATAGTGAAATTGTATTAATGGACCTGATTTAATAGAATCAAGCGGCCGAAAAATAAAGTGTAAGGGCAGTTATTATTCGAGGTAGAAAGGGCAATTATTGTTTTGATTAATAATCACAGACGGTTATAAGTAACTAAATAAAATGTATTAAAAAGGAGTTATAGAGTGGACACAACATTTATCAATAGGTCAAACTGTAGAATTAATAGAATAGACTAGTATGTTTCACCCGTGCTACGCACGGATATCTTTCATTGATTTTAACAAAATTGAAAATGTAATTTTGATTTTTCATATACGGATATTCTTTCACTGTTTTTAATAAAATTGAAAATGTTATTTTGATTTTTCATAAATAATGAAAACCTCTTCTTTTAATTTAATTTAAAAGTTTCTTGACCAGAAAATATATTTATTTTACATAAATAAAAGTTTAAATAATTATGAAAAATAATTAATGATAAAGTGAAATTTTAATATAATTATTAGTGAAGTATAGTAAAAAGAATATTGCATAATTTTATATATTTTACTTGTAAGACCAAATTTTGAGATAGTATGCTAAAGGTTGTACAATGTATATGTTAAGCACATGATATTTATCGATGTTTATTATATAAAATACTGTTCAAAATAGTCATTTAAATTTCGATATGTAAGAATTTTCAAGCATAAAATATTTGTTTCTTTTGACAAAAGGGTTTTCTATTAATTAAGATAAACATACAAACTATGACCAAGTTGTCATACAGTTTTTTTAGGAAAGATAGAAAACATAGCAGAAGCTCGTTCAAGCATAAAAGTTTGTAAGGTTTAACAATGTTTAAAGAGAGAAGAATAGTTTATTGGCAAAAGTTTTGTCTAATGCCCTTTTCAGTGGTTAAAAGGTTTTGCATCTTACCTATTTATCAGAACATGAGCGCTATGTGGGTTGAGAGTCTCCATTCTCTTCCATTCTTCTTCAACTGTGGCAACTTTAATCTCATTTTTACTTAAAATGTTTATTGTCCTTCGATTTTAGTGGAACAGCTTTGGTTCGAGAAAGAAAGTCATGGTTGCGTGAAGATGTGGTAACATTGGTTCTTCTGCAAAACAAAGCTAAAATGAATTCAAAACTGCACGACACAAAATAATAAAATTCTGAGACATAAAACTTTAGCGCTAACTCATTTGCTAAACAACTATAATATGCATGATTCCATGAACTCGTCTTGTATGCGCCACCTACCAATGTATACCGGCGAATTTCTGTAAGCCGTTTGTAAGTTTCGTTTAATCTCTTACAAAATCATTTGTACACAATTTGGATTGTTTCCTTAACTTCAAAAGCTTTATATCCTCCATCGACTAAATGATGGGTCTTTATAGAGAAGAAAAGAGAAAAGAATATCTGGATGTTGTCGATTAATCAAAAGAACAGGAGAGTTGAAAACATCTATGTACTCGTGGAAGAACTAAATAAGTTACAGTAATTTTGTAAGTAAGATTTTTGTAGAAGTCATTTATTTAATGTTGATGTAGTGGAGATCATGGATGTACGTAACGGTTAAGACTGAAACATTAAGTTTGGTTCTTCTTTTGTATTACAAAGACATAAACTGTTTTCTTTAATGACATGAACTGTAGAATTTATTTACGTTAATTTATGATCAAACCAATTGCATTTGTTTTTTGTATTTTGCAGTTTTAAAATAAAAGAATTTCCACTTGTCATCTTTTTATTGAAGAGGCGACTTGCACTTTAGTATATAAGGGATTGGATTATTACATTTAACAAAAAAAAACTATCAGATTATGACAATGCTCTTAGAAATTATTTTCTGTTTTTATATATTCTGACTTGATTACTCAAATCCCACGTCTTGTTTGTTACACAGGATAAGGGAGACTCTCTATAGGGTTCCATTGAAGTCTCTATTTTTTTTTTTTCAAATCAACCATCAAACTCTATTGTTCCATGAAATATGTTCCACCAATAAATGCAAAAACACAAACATAAAGTAAAGCAAAAACACAAACAAAAACAAAAAGGCATTTCAACCACCAACCGCAGAAGGCTTTCTCTATATGAGATCAGAGAATGTACGAATGAGCTGGTCAGCCAAAGCTTTTGGATCTTTGACCAACTGGTTAACGAAGCCCTTCACAAGGTTTTTCTTATCAGAATTGGCGTGTAAGCCATACCAAGTCAGAAACTTCAGTCTGAACTCCGTATCGACATTACCTCCCAACTCAAGCTGTCTTAAAACCCCGACGCAGTCCTCAAACTCAAGACCTCGGTCCGATGAACTCTCACCGTTGCTGACACCGACAGCCTTCTCAATAACAGTTTCTTTTAAGGCCAACTGTTTTTCTTTTTCGCTTGAAGTTGTTTCCTCTTCTTGAGATGTTTTTGTAGAGACTTTGGTTTCTACTACGCTCGTTTCTTTGAGGCCTCTAAAGGAAACGACTTTGAAGCAATACTCTGTAGCGGGAGTTAGTCCAGAGACAACATACCTTGTCTTTGGAGACACCAATGCACAAGTCAGTTTCTCTGTGTAATCTTTCTCTGAGGCCTTACGATGCCATACACGGTAATGAATGATGTATCCCTTTGAGGACGTTCCTTTTTCTGAACCAAGAATCAGAGTGAGTGAAGTCGCATCAACATCCTCGAATCTGATCTTGGTCAATGCATCAAAGAGTGTCAAAGCGGAAGAGCAAAGATCCTTCACGTTTGGCGCTGAGGCAAGTCTGGTTACGTTTCCTCTACGCTTCATTGATGGAAGATCATTAAGAGGACCACCCAGTTCAGTTTCTAAACACTTGACAGCCTTCCCAACTGGTTCAGACAGCTTTGTGTACTTCTCCGTACCCTTAAGTAGCTTTTGAGCCAAGACAAGACGGGAACAAAGTACATCTACGCGTGTGGTTTCCGTAGCAATCGTCAGTTGCTTCTCCCAACATCTGACAAAGAAAGAAAGAGAGAATAAATATCCATCTAAAATGTGTATAAACTGAAGTCAGTAAGATTCTTACTCAAGCAAGCTGTTTGTTCTGCCACAAGAGACACAGTAGTAGCATCCATCAACAGCATGACTTGGCTCATCTTCCTTGATACCAGACTTCTCACTCTTTAATGCACACTCAAGATGGCATGAGAAACCACAAGTAAAAGGAGGATCATAGTCGCAGGCTAACCATATACTTGGATCCTTGTTGCTATCGTAATCACCGCAGATACAACAGGAACATCTTCTGCAGAAGATGTCCTCCCGGCTCACCTTATCTTGACAAGCCAGGTTCGTACAGTATAAAGTATCTTTACCTGAATCATTTTCTATTTTCAAATTAGCATTGATTAAACAGAACAATGCTAGTTACAAGACCGGGTCTAGGCACAGCCCAACAAAACAGTGGTCTTAATCTCCAAAAATTTGTTTAAAAAATATATATATTTTAGTTCTTACGAAATAAATGTCTCTCAAAATTTCAGATCCGATCCTGACTACTTATGAAAAAGAAACATGTGTTGTTTGTATGTTACCTTTAGTGGTTTTAACTGAGCTAACGTTCTTCCTCTGTCTTTTTGAGTTCCTCTCAGTTGTTGTTGATGAATCTTTCTTCTCTGATACAACTTTCAAGAGCTTGTTGATGATCTGATCTTTCTTCAACCTAGTCTTGTTTTTTCTCTCTCCTAACTCTGCGCACAAGACTTGTAGAAGCTCCGCACGACCCCACTTCATCAAGACGTCAAAGGCGGAATCAGAATCATTGGACAGTTCATGAACAAGCTGTCTCTTTTCATCAATATTCTTGCGTTTCAATGATTCACCTGCAGCTAATACATTCATGCATAAAAAATGGACGTAAATTTACATTTTCTTGTGTTCTTCTTGGAGTCACCTGCTCCTAGAAGAACAATGTATTACAACACTGATTCTTCAGGATAAAACACACATAAAAGGGTCAAAAACTGCTCTAGGAAACAAACATAGAAGCTACTAGAATAATTCCGAAAACTAAACACAGTATGCAACGACAAATTCATTACTACGTTCCAAGAATACAAAAAGGGTCCACGGTCACTACTAAGTTCCAATAACAGTGAAAGAACCACCAACAGAATTACGTTCACAATCATTAAAACTTGCAAAAGAAAAAGAATTAGGATGCAAAACAATCAAAACGTCTCAAACTTCTAATCCCATTTGAGCTATAAAACTAAAGTAGAAGCTCCAACGATTCTCAATCATCTTAAAAACTATGAAACCTAAAGAATAGTTACCGTAAGGACATTTGTCCAAGACAGAGGCAACTGAGGGCATGATCAAACAAGAATTCGCAAAACCTGCAATGAAAGAAAGAAAGAAAATAACATTAAAAACAGAGAAGATAGATTATAGTGAGAGAGATCGTTCGTGAAAAAGAAACCAAGAATGAAGAAGAGCAATACTACAAAATCGAAACGTTCGTCTTCTTTGATATTCCTGTTATCCTTTTTGTATCATCTTTTATGAGCTTGATATTAGTTTGAGCTAATTAACTTCTTATTTATATAAAACATTTATAACATGAAAAAATAACTATTTATTTTTATCAAGGAATTTATTCAAAAAAATTAACGAAGTGAGAAAACATAAATAAATACGATTTTTAAAATCATCATTGACTTTAACCCATCTAACTTTTAACTTGAGTGTTCGAATGCGAAAACTAACTTCACAAATAATAGTATATATGTATCGATATATATTAAAATTAATAATTTAACCAATTATTAAAAGAAACCGCAGTGCCTTTTCTTACTCTTAGAATCACATAGATTTTCATGAGACTTCCATTAATGGATAGAACACTTAAGCATTTCAATTTTTTTACAAACACACTAATGGTAAAACACTTAAGCCAAATCAAAATTGTAGAACACTCAACATAAAATTTAATAAGGTTAAGGCCATCATGTATACGATATTAAGACATTATTCTTTTTCAAAATACGGCATAAAACTAAACATTTATTTGTAAAAGTTTATACAAATCACGCTTCAAAATGTTGTTATGTTTACCGATCCAAATGGAATTGCCTAAATCCACATGACATGAAATTATTCTATTAAAAATTTGAAAACAAATTTCATGTACCATCGATATTAGAACGAAATAAAATATAAACACTAATATGATTGAAAGGAATAGTGTAAATCTACACGATATCAAGATGATCGATTAGAACTTTTACAAGAAAATTGCATATTGCATTTACTTATGAGATTAGAACAGAATAAAATCTAACCATTGATATAATCGAATATAATAGCGTAACCTACGTGATATTAAATTGATTTGTTATAACTATATAAACAAATTGCACATACCTACGGAATACTCCACACGACGTCAAACTAGATCTCAAACGTTTTTCTTTTGTATGTACCACTTTAAACTAAATTAAAAAAATAAGATCAATATTTATATTAAAAATCATCGCCGACCCTTAAAACTCTAGAAGGATCGATGATGACCATTCATTAAAAGATAAGATTATCGATCGTTTATGTCAATTAATTATTTTCATTTTGACTACCTAAATCATTTTAGGTAGTTTTAGATTTGTTTGAAAGACTTACACTGGTCTTCTAATATGACTTTATGTATTACCGGTTTGATAGCTAAAATCATTTTTTTAACGTCTGATTAATTATGCTATTACAACGCTGATAAATATTACATAGACGATTCTACAGCCGATAATTCTACCACCATATGAGAATATACGTCTGACTGATATTAAACTGATTTGTTATAACTATAAAAACAAATTGCCCGTACCTATGGAATACTCCACACGACGTCAAACTATATCTCAAATGTTTTTCTTTTGTATGTACCACTTTTCACTAAATTAAAAATAACATATATATTTATATTAAAAATCATCGCCTACCCTTAAAACTCTAGAAGGATAGATGATGACCATTCATTAAAAGATAAGATTATTGATCGTTTATGTTAATTAATATATTACATAGAAGATTCTACAATCTACAATTCTACTACCATATGATAATACACGTCTCACTGCGTCACTCCGAGACGTCCTATGAGACATGTTCGATGATACGCTGCATCATGCTGATAACCTCTTTTAACTCTTTTTCCGTAATCTGCATAATTTGCGTTTTCTGGAGTTTGAACCTCAGACCTCTTGATGTAGAAGCATTAATGAATTCTTAGCTAAACCAGTGGAGTAAGGGGTTTCCACAACTAAAATCATCTTAGGTAGTTTTATATTTCTGGGAAAATCTTCTATTAGTCCTCTAATTTCAGTTTATAGAAATAAAATTATAGTTACTTCCTTTGCATTTTAAATGTCACTGAAAATTACATACATGTTTAAAATCATTTGTTTAAAATATATATTATATTTTCGTTGGTACGCCACATAATTTTCTACTACTTAAGAGCGTTTAAAAAAAAATATTTTTGAAAATTTCAACAAAATATGTACTATCATTTTTTAATGTCTTGAATAATTATGTTATTACAACGATGAGAATATTACACAGACTATTCTACAGTCGACAATTCTATCACCTTTATAAGAATTCACGCCTGACTACACCGCTCTGAACCGTCATATGATATCCATGTTCGATGGTACGGTATGCACCAAGCTGAAGATCTCTTGTAACTTATTTCTCCATAATAGATATAATTTTGTATTTTCTGGGGTTTGAACCCTAAACATCCGGGTGTAGGAGTATTAATGAACCCTTAGTCAAACCAGTTGACCAAATAGGCTTCAACAAATATGTATTATCATTTAATTTAATAAAATCATGAAATGGTATCTAATATAAAAACAAAAAGTATAAACTAACATTTATTCGGAAATGTAAGCCTATTTTGTAAATGACCAACTGTAATTGTAGATTACCTGACATGCATCAAATTCACTATAAATAAATATATATTTTTTGAACACATCACTATAAATAAATATTAATGCATGTTTTCATAGAGAAGAATGAGATTCCATGGTTCATTGATGTTTAAACCTTATTCATGGACGAATTCAATGTTATTATATCGCATTAGCCTATTAGGAACGACTCCTGCACACTTGCAAGGTTGTTGTTAATCACTAGTGTTTATATATACATTTTTTTTAATAATTATTATTTTTTGTATCAAAAGGCTATCTTATCATTCAAATTAAAGGTGTTCTGCCAATCTAGATTATAATAGAACAACCAACAAAAATTAGATTCCTAGAAAAGCTTGACGGTATTGGCAAAGGCATCTCATGTTCTGTTCTGAATCTTTGGTACATGGATCATTTTGAAGTCTTGTAAACGTCATTGGATAGCTGCTACCTCTAATACTTCCTTAAAAAGATTCGATCATGCTCTTGGGTCCTTGATCATCGAAATTATATCCATACAGTTTATTCCAAAATTCTAACAAGATGTATATTGACTCATTTTTTCCATTACCAAATAAGAGTCTCTAATTCAGAATGTAAAGGAGACATTCTTCTTTCATTATTCATCACATAAGAATTGTTCCTTTACAGTTCCATCCGGCTGTACCCATCCAAGTCCACCATAATGCGAATCCACAATTCAAAAACCATCAACCAGACAGATACTTTCTAAGATTAAGGCTTTTTTATCCCCAGTCTAGCATGGTAGATCTACATCATCACTTGCCTTTGAGTCCACTTCGAACTAGGCATTACATTCATTATGGGCATGTCTGATTAGTTCCTTCGTGTTTATATATTTTGTTATTGTATATACTAGGTCGGCTCGCCCTACGGGCGGGATGTGAATTATAAAAATAATTTTGAAGCTAAAGTATACATATAATAAACATTGCTTGTTCTGTGTTTAAAAAAAAATCATTGCTTGTTCATATGTTTCATGGTCTTACATTGGTTAGAGGGAGGCATGCATGTGAGTTTGATATATTGTTTGAGTTTTGTTATACGTCTATAAGTAAATGAAATTTAAGATTTTTTTATTGAAGAAATTTAAATTGTCATCCTTTTTTCGTTGAACTCGTTTGTTGTTAAAAGTTAACATTAGTTTTGTACTGTTGAATAAGCTTTTTGAAATAGTTCTTGTGAGTAGAATAGTTTCTTTGTTGTGAAAAAATAGTTTTTTGATTAGTAATGAAGTATTATATTTTTGCTTATGTCGATATATATATTTTAGCTTATTTAGTAAAAAATATTTTGTTTCACTTATGATTTCTTTGTTTATTGTCAGACTATTTTATATTGTTAGACTATGCAAATTTTTTTTTATATCAATATTAAAATTATGGTTTCAATTTTTATTTGTGTACATAATATTTTATATTTTTATTGGATACAGTGACCTTACATTTCGTGTTAACAATATTTTCAATTACTTTTTATTTTTATGTCTGCGTAATTCTTCTCTGTTTTATATTTTTTTTTAGTTTTTTTTGTGTTGTAAATTAAGAAACCTGAACTAATATGTGCCCACAATTTTTCTAGTTTTTTAATGTTCATTCCTCAAATCTTTACGTGGACTTCTTTCTAACGTCTTCATCATCATTATTATTACCGTATAAAACTCCAAAATCTTCTTCATCTGCTTAGCCCTAACTATCTCGTAAAGCTCAGCTTGATTTGTCTTTTGTACTCATATTAGATTCTGCCGAGATCGTATATGTGCAAAAGCTCTTGCATTTTAAAGAAAAAAAGCTCTTAAATCATAAGGTCGAATCATTTTTTGTGCCTCTTCTGAGAAGATTACTCATAAAAAAAAACTCAAAAATATTTATTAAAATTTATGAATCATAGCGTGTAGACATGAAACATAATGAATGCTTGAAGAGATCTCAGGTGTCTTTCGGCCGTGGTCACTCCACCCAAACTCATAGCAGTACAATGAGTTACTGCCCTGGTCAGAACTGAAATACTGGTATCCACTGTTACCTCCAACATCAAAGAACTGATTATTGTACATCTGAAGTTTCGCTTCCATAAAACTCACATCACTAAAGGAGTTGTTGCAGTACTGACTCACATGTGTTGGCTGCTGAACCAAAGCTGGACTTTGGTTTTGTTTAGCCACTGGCTTCTTCAGACTACTGGTCTTACCAGCAGGGCGTTCCTGGGAGACGCTAGGGACCATCTCCTCTGATAAGTTCACTTTAGCTTTATTGCCACGGATCTTGCGTTCAGCTGCATCGTAAGCTCTAGCTGCGTCCTCGGCGGTGTCGAATGTTCCAAGCCATTCTCGGGAGCCTTTTCTCGGATCACGGATTGCAGCGGTCCGTTTCCCCCAAGGACGCTGCCTAATCCCCCTGTACTGATTATTCCTCTTTCTCTTAGCGGACTTCTCAGCTTGTCCACCAGACTATATGGTTTTCTTGCCAGAAGAAACTGGACCTAATGAAGTCATTTACACACAATATCAATCAATCAGATGATAACTCATAAAGCACGGTCGATACACACACAAACAAAACTGCATCATCTCTTCACCAACAACAACGTGGTAACAAAACCAACAATATCAACCCTTTCCACATATTTTCACAATAACTGACGCTGAAAAACAATATCCAGAAGATCTAACTCATTTCAAGAACTTATAAAACGATCACACATAAAAACAGAAAAGTCAAACCCTTTTACTATTTGACAAACTTTCAACATGTCTAGAAACAAACAAAGTCCAGTGATCATGTAACATAAGAAAGCTAGAAAGGTTATATCTCTCGTCTCTTTCCCCAGAAACCTTCAAAAGCAATTCAGATCTTAACTTTTGTCTATTAGCAATAACAATCCAAAGGACAAAAAAAAATACGGAGATGAACCTATAACAAATCAATCATCTTTCCTACTGAGACGAAACAAAAAGAAAATTTGAACTTTAAACATTTTACGCATAAAAACACAAACCCCCAATTCAAAAGATTTGAGATTTGAATCAATACCAGTGGGAGGGGAAGAAGCTACGGGCTTGGTTGTACCTGCGGTGAAAACAAAGGGCTTAACATCGGCGAAGACATCATCCTCCTCACAATCATCCACATCGAATTCTTCTTTGCAGTTGAACGAACGACCACAGATTTTCCCAATGTGAGATTAGAAAAGCGTATTTATACATGATCTGGCAGACGAACGACGCAAGAGGTTGATTCGTAGTGGAATGGGGATTAAAGACTATTTAAGACACAATCACCGTTACGGAATCTTAACAATCGTTGCGACGATCGAGAATAGACGAAGAATACGAAGAAAATTGTTGATTAGGTTTCGCAGAGGAAGGTGTCGATGGGCCTCATGTCGAAGAGCAGTTGAGTACCGAGTGTAGAAGCCCAAGCGAAGTCCATCTCGAGAAAACACCCCTTTAAGTGAAACAGTGCGTTTATGACGTGGCAGCGCGGGAGAGCTCCTATTTATGACGTGGCGTCTGACGTGTCAACATGAGAGAAACAACTCTTCTTTATATATATAGATAGATACTTTAATGATTGTATATTTTTTAATTATTTATCAAAATTTAATGTTTAAAGTTTCCTTGTCTTAACTCTCGATGATTATAAACAACAAGCTTAATATGATACTAGATTTTAATCATGCTCTTAAAAGTAAAATTATTTTCACAAAATATTAATTTGTATTTTTAACCCATTCGAATATTGAAAATTTTATTTTAATATTTTTGTTATAAAAATGAGATTATCTTTTTTTTAATTTTTCATCAAAATATCATGTATGTTTGATGGATATATCCACATTCACGATTATTTATAAAATATTTAGTGTCTAAAGTTCTTATATTTATACTTAATTAATTAATTATATATTAGAATATATATTTTATTTATTACTTTAAATAGTATAATAATTAAATATTAATGTATAACTAAATTCAAAATTTTAGGTTCAAAGCTAATTACTTATTTAGAAAACGTTGTATAAAGTAAGAAAATTTTGAAAATATTTTATAATATTATAAAATGTAAAATGTGTGTGTGTGTGTGTGTGTGTGTGTGTGTGTGTGTGTGTGTGTGTGTGTGTGTGTGTGTGTGTGTGTGTGTGTGTGTGTGTGTGTGTGTGTGTGTGTGTGATTAAAAATGTATTTTAATTAATTTATGAATTATTTTAATTAAAAAAAGAATTAGTTTAATTAAAATTTATTTGACTTTATGACATTTAACAAAACTCTAAAACACACTGATTTTCAATGGTATAAATCATACATTAACTAAATGTTAATTTCATAATATGATTTTATTAACTAAATGTTAATTTCATAATATGATTCTATTAACTAAATTTTAATTTCATAATATTGAATTTAAAGTAAACAAAAAAATTAAACCCATTTAGAAAATCTTTTTTCTTGAAGTAAATTTTTGCATGGTAGGATTCAAAACTAGGGGCAGATCTAGAAACATTTTTAATTGGGGGGCATACGGCTAAAAATAACAAAATAAATTTTGAACTGGAGACACTTTACTTAGGGCTGGGCATGGGGCAAGTACCCGGGATTTTTTCTATACTTGTAACCCGACTTGCCCCATTCGAGTATTAAAAAATTTGTCTTGTATTTGTACTTGCTAATACCAATTACTTGATTAATCAAGTACTCGTTCGTATAGGAGATACAGTACTTGCAAGTAACTTGTTGTACTTTTAATTGCTTATTTAAAGTAATTTTTTTTTGTATTTGAACCTTTAAATTAAAATTTCCATTTCAATGATTTAAAATTAAGTGATTGTCTTTATTTATAGTAAAACATCTTTTTGTTTTTATGTTACAACCGATGTGAGATATTATAGGGTAAATTTTTATGAAAGCAAATAGATAATTATTTGATTCCATATGTTTGATATGTTATATATAATTATTAAACTAGCTGAAATAACAATGTAAATGTTTATATAATATTGTGAAAGTCTAGTAACGAGCCAAAATGAGCCAAATAGCTAAAATAAATTCAAGACTTGTTATTTGGTTTGACTTGCAAGTAATTAAATGTTCAGCCTTGTTACTTGCCTTCATTATGATAAGTACTTGTGCGTACGGGGAAAATACAGGGCAGATAATGAGTTTAACGCAGATGACATGTATTTGTGCCCAACCCTAACTTTACATATTTCTTCACTAAACTATGAAGAATTTAACCAAATTAATTGAAAGTACTTGATAAAATTTTCAAAACAGTAGAGGGCATGTGACCCCATACCCCACAATGTCCATCTGCCCCTGTTCGAAACCATCTACTAGTAAACCATTATACAAAGATAGTCCCGTAAAATTAGTTTTAAAATAAAACTTATTTCTATTTCATAAAGATTCATTGTGGTTTTTATATATAAATGCAGTTTTTTGAAAGAAAAAAATTTCAAAAAGACATTGCCATCATATTAAAAGGATTGCAATGTTTTTTTTTTAATAGAATTTACCAACTTAAAAGCATCTCCAAAAATAAATTCTTTAACTTCAAATACAGAATTTTGTGCTCTCCAAAAGAAACTTTAAAATTTCAAATTTAGAGTTTTGAGAATTGAAACTTCAAAAAACTTCAAATTTGAAGTTTCATCTTTTTTTTTGTATTTTGGTCCTTACAATTAATCACACATCATATTTATGACTCTTAAGTTTTTCTTTGTTTGTTTTTTTGATCTTTCAATTTTTTTATCTCAAAATTGTTTCAGATATGTTTTAATAAATTCAAGATTTACTGATAAAATTAACTAAACAAAAAGTTGAATAAAATTTATATTATTTTAAAACTAGAATTAGACAACAAAAATATTACAAAAAAAAACTTAATAAAACAATGTTTTTAAAAGATACATGAAGACAAAAATTATTATACATTAATGGTCTGATAAAATTGTTCGGGAATCTCTAAAATCTTTAAAATATTGTCCAAACAATTTTTTGAAACAGAAGATGAAGCATTAAGGAAATAATTTTAAACAATAATGCGGTATTTTTTGTATTTTAATATTTAATTATGTATTTATATGGTAGTATAATATTTTATTAATTAATATTGTTGTAATGTGCTTTATATATGTTATAGTTGTTTATAAAAGTTTTATAGATCTATATTAAATATAAAAATATAAGGATTATAGAGTAAATTACAAATAATTTTGAAGTTAGTTTGAAGTTTTACTTTTGGAGAAAAACAACTTAAAACTTCAAATATAGAATTTTAAAAATTCTAAAAATAAAAAGTCTTTTCCGAGATACTCTAACCCAAAATCAATAATGTGAAAGATGATGTTGATTAACTCAGATGAAAGAGATATTACACATGTAGTTTATGTAGAGTGAGAAATCACATGTGACATTTCTAGTGAGTTAGGGACACATATTTAAAAAAATACAGCGAACTGATAAATAGATTTTGCATATAGTTTTTTTTTGTGTTTTCATTATTTTAATATATTACAATTAAACTTCTATTTATAACTGTAAATAGACAATAGTTAATAAAATCTTAGAAGTATATCTATTTATCGCTTTAAAAATAAACAGAAAAAAATTATTGTTGTATGTATATTTTTATCAATATTAGAAAATAGAGTCAACAAATACTATTTTCAGTATGTTGAATCACATCTAAAAACAAATTCACTTTTCTAGGTTACAGTTATCAGTATGATGGATAAACCAAAATGTGACTGTGATTTAAATCAAATTTTTGTAGTTTGTATTTTCAGTATACATAGTAAATACTAAAAGAGTGATAATTTTATCGATGATGAGTTGAAAACAAAATATTAAATATAGTTTTTGAGTATTTAAAATTTTAAATACTATTGACTTACTTGATAAAAAATTGAACTAATTAAGCAAACTTATCATTCTTAGATTTTTAAAAATATTTTTACCGTTATTTAAAAAAATTTCTATCATAAAACTTTTTCTCGTTCTTAATTTTATTTTACTTAAACTACCTGGATTATTATGTATAGCCGTATTATCCAAATATTATTTGAAAATCAAACATTATTAGCTACTTCAGCGTTTTATTATCCAGATTGACCCAAAAATCAAACTAAAATTGATGCAAAATTTAGAAATACTTGAATAGTTCCTAATCATATACATCTACTGCTAAAATGCCTGAAACCACAAAAAAAAAACTATCCAGATGTCTTTTAGCCAGATATTCTAAGTTGATAAAAGAAAAGCGACATATTCTACATCAACTTACTTACCTATACTATTGTTGGTTAACACTTAGTAACTGGAAAAGGAAAGAAAAAGAAAAGAGCAGAGACAACAAATACTTGAAAACTATGTAGCGTCGTATTTTACATTTACATTCTTCATAAGCGAGAGCCAAAACCAAAGTGTAAACTCTAATCAATGTCACAAGTTTATGATTTTCTATATGTTTCCTGAAGAACAGCAAAGCAACAAATACAAAGTAATTAAATGTAAATCACTCTTTAATCTCTACTTGATCTTGGGGAATGATGATAAGCTTCTTGAGAACAATGGTTGAATTCTCAAGATGAATACACTACGAAGGGTACTGCATCGTTTAAAACACCAATGCTCATTAAAAACTCAACACTCACAAGATCAAAATCATTTAAGGAAGAAAAAAACAAGTGAAGATTGACTCACATAGAAGAAACACTATTAGCATTAAGGAAACAGTGAGCTTGATGGGATGATTAAATGATAAGCGTATCGGATTTTGGAAGCAACCAAGCTGAGAAGAGCATAAAAGGTATGTTAGTCTTTCCTAATCATGAGTAAAGAAAGGTATTAGATCAAAGGTGATTGTGAGAACTCACCTGAGTATGATCAGGAAGTCTCTGCATCCACAATATGGACTTAGTTCCTTTCACTTTAGGAGTGGCTTCGATTTGTGTCACTAGTTTCTCCTCTTCTTGTTCATTATCACCAGGAACTATAATCCTCAAGGAACTGAAATCTGGTGAGCTCCATGTCCTTCTTGTCCCAGCTGTTTTCTCTGCATTTCTTGGTTTTATGCTTTCTTGAATGTCTATGACACATTCAGAGCCATTACCGTTACCTGTAACTTCAGCTATACTCGACTTGACGCTGCTCTCACTACTAAAGCTATGTGAGGCTAAAGAAGATCCAGAGAGAAACATGGCCAAGTCGTCTCGCTCTTCTTCACTGAGATTAACCCAACGGAGAGGTTCTTTTCCATTCTCACTGTAAGTTTCTTGGACAGAGGTTTCAACGCGATGAATCTGGTTTTCTATAGCGGCAACAAACTGTTTGTGCCGTGTGGTGGATGTAGAATCATCCCCACACTGTCTATGGCTCAATCTTACTGCTTTCTCAAACTCCTCTAACTGAAAATCATAGTTTCAAATTTTGCAGTTAACATATAGAAAACACAATTATCTTGAACTAAAGGGAAAAACAAAACAACACTTTCTTGAAACCTCCCCAAGATAACATCACAATAAACATGAGACTACTCAAAGAACATATCATGGAACTCCTGATTTATAATAAAATTTTGCAATAACCAGAAAAAAAATTACTCAAATATCTTGAAGAAATGAGGCAAAAAAAACAAACAAACAACACCATTCTTCAAAATTCAACACTACACACACACTAAACCAGGGAGCATGATTCAAGAAATTTGTTAACTTTAACAATGACTTAAATCTGAGGGTGCTAGTAAGACAAAGACATATAAACCAAGAACCAAAACCAAACCGGAACAGAACCAAAAAAATGAACCAATTTCACAAATAACCGAACAGTTCATATATTTTTGGGAAACAAACTGGGTACCCTAATATCTAAAATACAGTTTACATATCGAAAATAAAAATATTAATTATAATTAGTTTTAAATTTAGCAAATCTTTTTAAAATACTATTTATAAATTGAATTCCCAAGAAAAAATAAAAACAAACTATCCAAATAAATTTTATCTAAAATATTTAATATTATCCCCATAATATTTTTATCCCAGATATTTAAAATTATCCGAATTATCCGATATTTAATCCAAAAAAAAAACTGAAAACTGATTTCTTACCCGAATTATCCAAAATTATCAAAAAATGGAACCAAACCAGGACCGAATTTGAAGCGAACTTTTATCGGATATTAGCCGGTTCTAACATTGTTACCCAAACCAAATAAACGAACCAAATTTCATATATAACTGAAGTTTCCTATTTGCTAAAACAAAAAAAAAAAACTTAAAAACAAAAAAAAAATGAAACCAAAACTGAACCGAAAGCTATGCCTAGTAAAAGACCACATTCGGTTTGGCTGGACCGATAAATTCTATTTGGTTTATAAAACCTATTCTAAATTTAAATTGGGTAGAGGTTTATGAATAGGGATCTAAGTGTTTGATTCAATCAAGTTTTTCTTGTCTAATTCGCTAGTTATTCACAACAAAATTGTGCAGAGACTCCAAAATAATGCAAGAACACACACAGACACTAAACGTTATTCAAGAAAGACTTTTGTGCAGAGAGAGGTTCCCAAAACAATACCTGCCATTTAGCAGTACCCAAAGCTGCTTGAAGCTCCTTAAAGATGTCATCTTTCTTCTCTCTAATCCACAATCTATAAGCAGACTCCATTCTGAGAAAAAGCAGAAAATCCTAATTAAACTATCATAAGCTGCATAGAAGTCCATAATACGACAAGACCAATACATACATATCTGCAGACTTTTGTACTTCTTCAGCTGCAGAGAAGAAAACATCCTTTTGCCATAAATCGAAGCTGTTAACTACCATCATCGTCGTCACAAAGAAGAAGGTACGAGCAAGATAATCAAAAAGAAGTGTATCCAAACAGATTCTTCTTCTCTGAAATCTCCTCTCTTCTTCCCTCTTTCTAAAATCTTTTTAGTTTTCAATTTCTTTCTAATTTTAATTGAAACAATAAAGAGCTGTATAGTTTACGACACCCCAACTTGTGTCTAATTATAGAAACGTGGCTTGTTATTATATGTAGCTGTTAAGAACTTAATATGTTCTGTAGTGCAGAGGATTACAGCTCCGAGTTAGGAACCAAGAAAACGACAAGGATGTAAACCTGGAAGTAGGCCCCAATCATTTGCTGCCACCAGAACCCACTCCAATTTCATTCTTCTTTTTTTTCTTCTGATAATATTCTCAATTATATGCCGACAAATAAAAATGATTATAATGTATAATTATTATAGGAGTCAAATGCTGATGAGTCGAATGGCATTGAGAAATGATGGAGACATTAAGGTAGCATGCGTGAAAGCCTCCGATAACAGTTTCACATAATTAATTTTGTGGTCAAGAACATCTATGTAAAGTACTCATCTTTAAAAATCTAATATAACATTTTTTTGAATATTTGGCTGCAGCATGCATATTGTTTTTCTAGTTTGTATATTTGTAGCTAACTATATATCCTGAGTCATGACACACGTTTAAAAAATAACATAAATAAATTCGACAATATATCTCTACATGAGTGCCATGTAAAGCAGCATGCAAGCACATTTTTTTCCATTAATAACATTGCGTAGTCAAGAACATCTATCAAATTTAACTAAGTGGTCTTGGCCTAATAGTAAAAGACTTACAGCTGTAAGTACTGCCATAGGTTTGATTTTCATTGGCTACCCGAAGCACTTTAAAAGGTAAGAAAATGTGGATCTTATAGGCTTCGTGGTGATTAGTTATTGAATCTATAAAGCCTTTGATCATACCACGGTTATAAAAAAAATCTATCAAATGGTTATCAAAAAGAAAAAAAAAACATTTATCACTACAAAAAAATAAGTGGTTACAAGAAAATTCCGGCGGAGATCATTTCGTCAGAATTTACATAGAAAATATCAAACGAAAATCCAAGGAAAATGAAAGTGAAAACCTTCGTCAGTATTTTGTTGGTAACTACCGATGAATAACCAACGAAACATCCGTCAAGATATGATTTTGATAGATTCATGAGGAACATAGATTCGTTAACTAGCCATTGTAATTTTTGAAGAATCACTACATTTCATTGGGAATCCGTCAAAAGTTCCCAAGGAATTCCCGTCAAATTTTATGACCATTTTATAAATACAATTTTGAAATTTTAAAATTCTCGACGAATGTGTTAGTTTCTTCGGGAAATCAGTCAGAAATATCCGACACTTTCACTTAATACCACTCTTCCTCGTGCACAACAAAGCACAATCATGAATGGATAAACCTTCTATGGTTTCATAGACAAATTTATTTATACATGAATACGCAAATGGTATTGGCGAATTTTTGGTGTTATCTCAATGACAATCAAAAGCTATATAAACCCGTAAGTTAAAATAAAATGTACATACTCTTTTTTTTTTGAATTATACAGAGGTATCATGGCCTTACAGAAGTGGTCCAGACTAGTCACGTGTTGACACATGTCGGTCCTCTGTCTCTGGCGATGCCGAAATGTTAATTCCCTAGTGGCCGGGATTCGAACCCAAGTGACGGAACTCACAGTTGTGAACCCTTTACCAACTGAGGTAGAAAGCTCGGTTAATGTACATACTCTTCTTGTAAGAATATTAAAAATATTAAGAAAAGTAATGTTTGGAATCATTTATATAGGAATGGATTTATGTCGAGCAAGATCGTTCTGAAGATTGAGTACAGAATGCTTAATCATGGATATCTAACCTACAAGGACATGCTAGACCAGGATTGCGAGATTTAACTTCGTCACTTTGCAGTATTTCTCCTAAACATCTTTTTTATTAATTTTTTAATAATATTTATGTATTATTCGTATGTTCTGTTTTGTTTTTCAGCAAGAACTACTTGATAATATGGGTTGGCGGAAACGGTGCCTGGAGCATTCCACCACTATGCAGTGGGCAACTATGAATAAACAGATCATGCGTGGACGTAGGAGTAGTTTCAGAACAAAAAGCCGGAATTATTAACAACTATCTAGGAGGATTTGCAGGTGCATTGGGTTAAGTTGGACAAGTAAGTCCAGTTAAAAACGAACAATGGGAACTGTCGCGTCAAACATGGAGGGAAAGGTGTCTATCTCCGCAGCTTGGGTAGCACCAGTATTTATTTGAAGATCAATTCGTAAGTAATTTAGATATTTTTAAGTTAGTTTTCTTTTTTTTTCTTCGTAATCTCTACTTTTTGTAAATAGCAGAAAACATTAGTAATTCTATCAATGATCTCAATTTGTTGAAGGCAGACCTACACCAGCAAAAAGACATGTGAAATTAAAATCTATGAGGGAAAATGTCATTTCTTTCCAACCTTTTTCTGAAAATAGACTTTTTGGCTTTTAACAGTTTGTAATAATTTTTTGGCAAATAAACAACCTTGTGCTCAGGGTAAATAACTAAATATTTAGTAATAATTTTTTAATTTATTTAATTCATTTACGTCTAATTAACCTTTTCTGTTCTCAAACAATTCTAAAGAGGAAAAATTGATTAGTCGGACAAGCTCATGCATCCCGTTCTTCCTCTTCACTTGATCTATATGTATATTGATCATGAGATTATAGAGCAGTTAAAGAAAAAAGATGTTCGGATTACTATTTTGGAGTCTAAGCGGATGGAACAATAGAGACAGAATTAGATGATGATAGACAAGATGACGCAATTATTTTTTCATAAGTTTTAGCGGAACAATAGAGACAGAATTAGATGATGATGGAAAAGATAAAGCAATTATTTTTTCATAAGTTTTATTTTTTTACATTATAAAAATTTAAATGTTTTTTTAACTTTCTAAAATTTTGCTCATAATATATAAGAATTTTGATTATTCTTTTAACTTATATTTTTATTAGGAAGAATTTGTGAGATATACATAAGAGGCACTAAACTAAAGAATATGTCCATTCTACAGTATAGACTCATTGATGTGACAGGTTCTTCAAAAAATACCACTACTATCCTTCAGAGAGCGCGTGGACGTAAGGAAGGGAAAATAAATAAAAAGCGTACTATACAATATTCATTATAGTTTAACAAAACAACGGATATCCACAAGCGAAATTCGACCATACTATATGCATAATAGTATGGACAAAGCTGCAACAAAATTAAACATTCACTTGTAAGAATATATCATTTACCCAAACCATCTATCTTATTAAAACAGAAACATTCTGTTGGACCTAACATTTATTTTGTAAGTTTTTAAATTAAATACACATTTATACTTTATAGTTAAACATACATTAAATTACTAATGTTCTTTTCTTTATACTACTATCCATGTTTCCAAACAATATACTTATTTTTTATAATACTATCAATGTTTCCAAACAATATACTTATTTCTTTATACTACTATCAATGTTTCCAAACAATATATTTTTTATACTACTATCAATGTTTCCAAATAATATAATAACTAATCTTAATTATTTTATATCTATCATTTTCTCTTTAAAATTTTGTAAAACGTCATAATTTCATAAATTGCAAAATAGTAAACTTTAAAATTTCGATTATAAGATTACAAATTATGAAACTTTTACAATTTAAATCCAATTAGATTACATATCGGTCATCCATTAGTTCAATCGGTTAGTCTCGGGTTTTAGTGATTTTTTAATATGAATATTTTAAAAATATAAATTGAATTGTCATATCTCCGGATTAACCGGTATAATCACAATCGGGTTGAATTTAAAAATACTGATTTAAATACAAAAATATTTTAAATACACACTCTTTAAAAATTACCAAAATATTTATTAAATTATTAATAAAATTTTTCATCGTAAAATATCCCGCGCTTCAAAAGCGCGGGTCAAAATCTAGTATATCTTAAACCCTAAACCCAAACCATATATCCAAAACTCTAAACCCAAACCCCAAATCCTAAACCATAAACCCTAAACCCAAACTCTGAACCCTAAACTCAAACTATATACCCTAAACCCAAACCATATACCCAAAACTCTAAACCCAAACCCTAAACCATAAACCCTAAACCCAAATTCTAAACTCTAAATTCAAAATATATACCTTAAACCCAAACCCTAAACCCAAACTCTGAACCCTAAACTCAAACTATATATCCTAAATCCAAACCCTAAACTCAAACCATATACCCAAACCATATACCTAAACCCAAACCCTAATCCTAAACCCTAAACTCTAAACCTAAACCCTTATCCATTACGTGACTATGCTATACATATTATGGTATGGAATACTCCACACACTCCCAAACTTTGTATATATGAAATTCTTTATAAGTTTCTTAGAAAGAAAGATGATGAGTGGCAAAGGTATTGGAGAACAAAACAGTGTAAGTGATCAAGTAGTGACTAAGAAAAATCAGGAGGCATAGAAGGAGATACAAATTGTAAAAGAAGAGAAAAAGAAGTGTATCATACTATACTGTAATTTAAAATAGTATGGAACATATGACGCATGATATTGTTCATCTTCTTCCCCAATTCAATCCAACCCTAAACCTTAAACCCAAACCATATAACCTAAACCCAAACCCTAAACCCTAAACCCAAACCATATACCCAAACCATATACCCTAAACCCAAACCGTAAACCATAAACCCTAAAACCAAACTCTGACCCCTAAACCCAAACCATATACCCTAACCCCAAACCATATACCTTAAACCCAAACCTTAATCCTAAACCCTAAACCCTAAACCCAAACCCTTATCCATTACGTGACTATGCTATATATATATTATGGTATGGAATACTCGACACACCCACAAACTTTGTATATATGAAATTCTTTAAAATTTTCTTAAAGAGAGAGATGATGAGTGGCAACGGTGTTGGAGAACAAAACAGTGTAACTGATCAAGTAGTGAATAAGGAGAATCATGAGGCAAAGAAAGAGATACAAATTGCAAAATAAGAGAAAAAGAAATGTATCATACTATACTGTAATTTAAAATAGTATGGAACATACCGCATGATACTGTTCATCTTCTTCCCCAATTCAATCTATCGTTCTTTTCACCTATATTTTCTGTTTTACATGGACGACGTCCGTAAGTGAAAAAATTTCCAGTTTCCAAGTTAAAAAACGATATCCTACTTATGCCGGACAGCCGAACCATTTATACTTGATTTAATTTCTCCGTTCCCAAATTCAGATTTCCACACATCTTCTTACAATCCCTTTTTGCCGTACGCAAGATATTGTAAAGTAGAAACAAAATTTTTATTTTCAGAATAAAGAGATCAAACACTCGTTGGTGTTTACACGCGCAGGAAAGGATATTTTTGGCACTTTACATAATAATATATAACATATCATAGCCAAAGTTGTACTATGGGTATAAGCTTTTTTTTCCTTTTCTTATGTGTATGGGCTCCAATTTCCCTTTTTATTATTATATAAAGCTTTAATTAGTATTATAATTAATATAATTTTAGTTAGGAAAATTATATAATTTTTTTTTTACAATGAACATCAACTTTTCGCAAATTGGGGTATATTCGGACGAACAAAGATTTCGTCAAGAATTTATCCTGATGCAACTAAATTCGTTGAGAAGATAATTCGACGAAACAAATTCTTCAAAAAAAAACTTGACGAATAGAGTGTTCGTTAATATATTTCCCCGACGAATTTGTTGGTATATATTTTTGACAAATTGAGTGTTTGTCAGTATTTATTACCGAAAAATTGGATTTGTCAGTAATAATTACTGAAATTTTTTTAATGGATTGTTACCACATATTTTTTGTTGGGGGTTCTTTCGGTACATAAGTCATTTGTCCCGATCGAATTTTTCCAATGAAATAATCCCAATGCATTTTTCTGTCAGAAATTTGTTGGAAACAATTATTTCCGATGGATTTCTTGACAGATTTAGCCATCGGAAGTTTTTTTTTTTTTTTTTTTTTTGATTAACCAGGTGTTGGCCCCTTCGGGACCCACCACCTAGGCCCGGCGCCAGCCTGCGTCTGTACCGGTTAAGGCCCTGGACACGCCTCCCCGCCCGAGTTTCGAACCCGCGTTCCCTCAGCCGAAGCCTCGGAGTACCACTGGACTAACTCGTCCGGGTAGTTTTTTGGAACGATGTATGTAATGTCCTTTAGAAAAAAATCATCTATATACGCTAATGATTTAAAAGAATCTATGTCTAGGACATATTATTTTAGTTTTGTAAGGCTGCAGCATGCATACTACTAAATTTTTTCAATTTGTTGATTCTTTTTAGTAAATTAGATGTCATGACAGACGTTTATAAAAGAACATAAGAAGTAAAATTCGATTATATATTTCTTTTTATTTTACATGAGTGCATGCTATTGTCATATACCACATTACAATGAAAATAATTTTTGGTAGAAACAAGGAATTTGTTATTATTATTAGGAGATCTATAAAAATCATTTTAGATCTAGCAGTCAAAAATTAGAAAACCATAAAAAATAGAAAACATTTTATATACATTAATATCTAAGAAAATGAAATTTATATTATTTTTAATATATTATTTTTGTATATATATATAAAATTATGTTCTCTCTATTTTAGTGAAGCCATATAGGATCCACGTCACAAAGTCGGCTCTTATGAGCGCGACACGTGTCAAGACCAGTAAAACTCCTCGTTTTATTTATTCAGAGATTTGGTCGGATTTAATCGTTGCGCAATCGGAACTGGGAATGTGCCCGTATATATGATGTGTTTTGGGAGGTAGATTTTGATGGTGTGTGTGGCTCGAAGAAATGGGGTTCGTCCCTAACCCGAAATGTTCGACAGCAACACGGTGACTCATGAGCTTCCGACTGCAATCTATGAAACTGTCCAAAGTATTCATTCAATGAAAAATTTATTTTTATATATTAAAGAAAATTCAAAATAAAAAGATATAGGTTTTTGGGATCAAAGAGAATCCGCAATAGAGACAAATAAATGTATATTATATTTAGTGATTGTAAAAATAATTGTAAATTTATTGTAAGATGCCATTTAAGCCTCTCTTCAAGTATATAAAAATTTTATCGTTTGAAAATTTATTTGCCAAATTATTTTTGTATAAATGACTGTTGGTGTCTATATTGTTTTATTTTATAAGAAAACACCTCACTTACATACCATGCATATTTTTTTTTTGAGTAAATGCATTGTTTTTTAAAGAAAATATCAAAGTATATATCATGCATTATCATAAGACATCCAAAGATAACTATAATATAGAATTTTAACCACAATACATAATTGGTTGTACTTTTTAATAACTATATTTTGTTCAAGAAAATAACAATATTATGCAAATACGACTATGATATATTGGAAAATATAGATGATACAAATAAATCAAAATATATGTAAGACAGGTTGAAGAAAAAAACTTCAAAAGATAAATGTTCTAAGATCCTTGAAATTTACGAAATTATTGGTTCTAAAGCCAAAGTAAAATTTAACAATCTTTTTATACAATAAATAACTTCAAATTAAACAAATGAATCAACAATTCTACACAATTAAAATAAAAACAGAATAAAACTTCAAATAAATAATCTTATTAATCGTAAGAAAAAATCAAGTTAATTGTAATGAGAATGAAACTGAATAAATAATAACAATCAATAAAATAATTATTCATACTAATATAGAAAAAAAAACATTTTAAAATATAAAAAAATATTAAACAAAAATAAAAAAAAACATTTTCTCTAACTATTTAAATTATTTTCAGATTATCATCCCGCATGTAGGGCGGACCGGTCCTAGTTAGTTTGAAAATTATGTTAACTCTTCTTATACTCTCTTTTATAAGATTCTTATGACAACAAAAACAACACTAAGTAATTGACACTACCGGTTCAGGTAGCCAAACCGGAGGTGTTGAATCGACATATAGCATAGCTGAAGGAGAACTCCTCACACCTCATGCAAACTTATCCGCCATAGTATTTCGTGCTCTTGGAATATGTCTGATCCAAAAGGTAGGGAAGAAAGTCTTACTCCGTTTGAATTCTTCCATCTGTGTAGAGAAAGTTGGCCGTTCTTTAGGTATCGACACCATCTGCACCAATTGAGAATAATATGTCGCGAAAACTACATCAGAGAACTAGAGGGTCTTCATGCACTCCATCGCCTAGATCAAGGCTTCACAGTCTGCATGCAGAGGAGAGAAACTACATCGAAGATTCATTGCTCCCATCATAACTTCCATTGAAAACCCCTTTCTGCAGAACCATCCTTGACCAGTATAAATATTCTCTTCTTTCCATAATCCATCAATAAAGAAAACTCTGGTATGATCCGGATAATTCCAAATAGGATTTTGTTGTAATTGTCAATGTTGTCCGACTACCAATGTCTGTGCTTCTTCCCAGAGTGCGCCTTCCACTTCGGCCTTATAAAGTAACTTATGCGTGTTTCCATTCCTATTTGAGTAAATCGTATCATCCATATTCTTCCAAATATACCACATAATCCATGGGAAATTAAAATCTTTTTTTTTAAGTCTTTAGAAGAGATAATCCATATTGGTAAACATCGGTGAAAATGGAAAAATTCCACGAGGCGATGGAATCCTGGACAAAGCCCATGTTGATGGACATTCAAAAATTACATGGTTAATAGATTCCTCTTCTGCCCCAGAAATACTACAACGTGTGTCACAATCGATGTCACGATTCCTTAGATTTTTCGAGACTGGTAGCGTACCCGATAATACTTGCCATACAAAATGTCTCAAGTTCGAAAAACATTAATTTTCCAAAAAAAAACAATAAAGGTTTAATATTTGGTCTAAAGAGGGTCAGTCTGATAGTCTTGTCTGGGTAAAAACATTCTGTTCTGAAACCTGATTTTACCGAATATTTACCTGATTTTGTGTAGCTCCCCCCATAAGAATCAGACCTCTGACACCTGTTTACTGCCCATAAAATTTTTGGAGAACAAACAATTTGGTTTGTCTATTAACGCCAGAACTGTTTGGCTAGTAATGCTGTATTGAAAATCTTGAAGATTTCTAAAATTCAGTCCTCCCTCTTTTTTATGAGTGCAAATCTTATCCCACGAAAACTAATAAATGCCTTTTTTATTCTCACCATCATCCCACCAGAAATATGCAGCTGTGCTCGTTATTTTCTTTGTTATTCCTTTGAGAAGTATAAAGCATGACATAACATCTTTTACGAGAATAATAGTAATTCTGTAGAGTTCGTAAATCCAGGTTACAATTTTGATCAATAAATTTGATTGTTTATCAAAAAAAATTCTAATGTATAGTTTTTTTGAATTTTTTACGCACATCAATATATACCTACTAAATAACCATGTTTGCTTACCGAGTGGGGTTATCCTATTCCATTTGGAATCTTAGTCACACCCTCCATATGAGGTGGTTTCAAACTTTCAGTTTAAACCACTACCTCTAATATAACTACTCTGGCCTTTTAAACATATTTGACTTTTTAAACATAACTAGATTTTGACCCGCTCTTCAAAGGGCGGGTATATGTTTTGTTTTATGTTATTTTTTAAAATAATTTAATTTAATTTTGTGATTTTTATAATTATATTAGTGTTTAATATTAATTTAATTTAATATATTTTTGGTGATTATATTCAATATGTCAAATTACATAATTATACACTTGTACCATATGCATTTCAGAAACCATTTTAAAATTTTATTCCTAAAGTTTGCAACATATTATATTTACTTAATAGTTACCTAACATAATTTAGTCAAGAATATTTATATTCCAATCGACCCAAAATAAAAGTTTCATACTCTATTAGACATGATCTATATACTCGAACGGTTCTTAAATTATTATATTCGAAAGACTAATATCAAACTCAACCCACAACTAAAACCGAACAATTTTTTTGAAAAATGTTTGAAGAAATATTTTTAACATATTCTGTTATATATATATATGTAGTTGGGTTAAAATGGTCTTCACTAACTTTAAGTAGAATCACATTTAATAAATATTTTTTATTCGAATAACCTATTTAGAACCCGTTAAACTAAATGAGTTCATATGAATATTTATTTTTATTAAAAATTAACTTAAACCAGTTGAACCCCGTCAATCATAAAATTAAATTTTAATAACAACCCGCTTCCACCATTAATTAATATTAATATTAGTTAACTTTATTAGTTAACTTTAAAAGTTTCATAAGAATATATATCCATCGGTTTATATATTTTTCTGTTTTAATTTTAATATATAAATAAATACATATATATATATATATATATATATATATATATATATAACTTTTAAAGTTTCATAAGAAATATATTTCCATCAGTTTATATATTTTTCTGTTTTAATTTTAATATATATATATATATATTCCGAAATATTTAATATTTTGAGTTGTACATTTTTAGAAATTTAATTTTCATTTTATTTTTTGTAATCATATATGTTTTTTTGTTTATAATCATATTTATGTATAAGTCTTAATCAAAATATATTCTAATTAATTTTAGGGCCTTTAATTTATCTTTAAATAAAGGAAAATAATAGTTGGAGTAAATATATATTAATAGATTATGTTCCAAATTTAATATAATAGATAATTAAGTTAGTTGTAAGAGAAATAATAGGAAAATAATTAAATGTAATGGTCTAACCTAGACTATTTGCAAGTAGATAAAAGATCAGTTTATTATAAAACAGTCCTTTTATATATTATTTAACTTAATTTATTTTTATATTTATTTTATTGGTGTAAATTTTAATTTAGTTTGAAAATTATATATTATTTTAGTTATATATTTTTATATATTCATTTATACTCCTGGGCTGTTCGGTAACTGTATATGGTGATAATAACAAATATTTATTATAACTATATATTATTAAGTTAACAAATACTATTAAAATTGAGTTTATATTTATTTTAGGTTGGGCTTCACTGATGCAAGAATTGTACTCTCTCTTTTTTTATAGTGGATTCATTTATGTCAAGCAAACAAATGGTATACAATTTTCCCAACAGTCGATGTAAACATAATGCCTTTGCTTGTATTATCGTTCAATTTGAAACAGAAAACAAACTAAAGCACGAAAAATCATTCTTTTATGTTTGAGAGTTATGGGTGCTGATTCCCGAGAATATAGGAACTAATGGAAGAGGTTACTATTAATATCCGCTAAAAGGTAAAAATATATAGTATAAGATTAACAGCAGTTTAGTGTAAATAAAATTAGATATTTTTATATAAAGAGAATAATAATAGTTGGACACAACTTTTTATCAACTGGTCATACAGGAGAATTAATAGAATAGACTAGATTTTGATCCGCCCTTTCAAAGGGCGGGTATATGTTTTGTTTTATGTTATTTTTTAAAATAATTTAATTTAATTTTGTGATTTTTATAATTACATTAGTGTTTAATATTAATTTAATTAATATATTTTGGTGATTATATTCAATATGTCAAATTACATAATTATACACTTGTACCATATGCATTTCAGAAACCATTTTAAAAATTTATTCCTAAAGTTTGCAAGATATTATATTTACTTAATAGTTACCTAACATAATTTAGTCAAGAATATTTATATTCCAATCGCCCCAAAAATAAAAGTTTCATACTCTATTAGACATGATCTATATACTCGAACGGTTCTTAAATTATTATATTCGAAAGACTAATATCAAACTCAACCCGCAACTAAAACCGAACAATTTTTTTGAAAAATGTTTGAAGAAATATTTTTAACATATTCTGTTATATATATAAATATATATATGTAGTTGGGTTAAAATGATCTTCACTAACTTTAAGTAGAATCATATTTAATAAATATTTTTTATTCGAATAACCTATTTAGAACCCGTTAAACTAAATGAGTTCATATGAATATTTATTTTTATTAAAAATTAACTTAAACCAGTTGAACCCCGTCAATCATAAAATTAAATTTTAATAACAACCCGCTTCCACCATTAATTAATATTAATATTCGTTAACTTTATTAGTTAACTTTTAAAGTTTCATAAGAAATATATTTCCATCGGTTTATATATTTTCTGTTTTAATTTTAATATATAAATATAAATATATATATATATAACTTTTAAAGTTTCATAAGAAATATATTTCCATCAGTTTATATATTTTTCTGTTTTAATTTTAATATATATATATATATATATTCCGAAATATTTAATATTTTGAGTTGTACATTTTTAGAAATTTAATTTTCATTTTATTTTTTGTAATCATATATGTTTTTTGTTTATAATCATATTTATGTATAAGTCTTAATCAAAATATATTCTAATTAATTTTAGGGCCTTTAATTTATCTTTAAATAAAGGAAAATAATAGTTGGAGTAAATATATATTAATAGATTATGTTCCAAATTTAATATAATAGATAATTAAGTTAGTTGTAAAAGAAATAATAGGAAAATAATTAAATGTAATGGTCTAACCTAGACTATTTGCAAGTAGATAAAAGATCAGTTTCTTATAAAACAGTTCTCTTATATATTATTTAACTTAATTGATTTTTATTTTTATTTCATTGGTGTAAATTTTAATTTAGTTTGAAAATTATATATTATGTTAGTTATATATTTTATATATTCATTTATACTCCTGGGCTGTTCGGTAACTGTATATGGTGATAATAACAAATATTTATTATAACTATATATTATTAAGTTAACAAATATTATTAAATTGAGTTTATATTTATTTTAGGTTGGGCTTCACTGATGCAAGAATTGTACTCTCTCTTTTTTTTATAGTGGATTCATTTATGTCAAGCAAACAAATGGTATACAATTTTCCCAACAGTCGATGTAAACATAATGTCTTTACTTGTATTATCGTTCAATTTGAAACAAAAAACAAACTAAAGCACGAAAAGTCATTCTTTTATGTCTGGGAGTTATGGGTGCTGATTCCCGAGAATATAGGAACTAATGGAGGAGGTTACTATTAATATCCGCTAAAAGGTAAAAATATATAGTATAAGATTAACAGCAGTTTAGTGTAAATAAAATTAGATATTTTTATATAAAGAGAATAATAATAGTTGGACACAACCTTTTATCAACTGGTCATACAGAAGAATTAATAGAATAGATATATAAATATGTATATATATTATATATATATAACTTTTAAAGTTTCATAAGAAATATATTTCCATCAGTTTATATATTTTTCTGTTTTAATTTTAATATATATATATTCCGAATATTTAATATTTTGAGTTGTACATTTTTATAAATTTAATTTTCATTTTATTTTTTTGTAATCATATATGTTTTTTTGTTTATAATCATATTTATGTATAAGTCTTAATCAAAATATATTCTAATTAATTTTAGGGCCTTTAATTTATCTTTAAATAAAGGAAAATAATAGTTGGAGTAAATATATATAATAGATTATGTTCCAAATTAATATAATAGATAATTAAGTTAAATGTAAAAGAAATAATAGGAAAATAATTAAATGTAATGGTCTAACCTAGACTATTTGCAAGTAGATAAAAGATCAGTTTCTTATAAAACAGTTCTCTTATATATTATTTAACTTAATTGATTTTTATTTTTATTTCATTGGTGTAAATTTAATTTAGTTTGAAAATTATATATTATGTTAGTTATATATTTTTATATATTCATTTATACTCATGGGCTGTTCGGTAACTGTATATGGTGATAATAACAAATATTTATTATAACTATATATTATTAAGTTAACAAATATTATTAAATTGAGTTTATATTTATTTTAGGTTGGGCTTCACTGATGCAAGAATTGTACTCTCTCTTTTTTATAGTGGATTCATTTATGTCAAGCAAACAAATGGTATACAATTTTCCCAACCGTCGATGTAAACATAATGTCTTTGCTTGTATTATTGTTCAATTTGAAACAAAAAACAAACTAAAACACGAAAAGTCATTCTTTTATGTTTGGGAGTTATGGGTGCTGATTCCCGAGAATATAGGAACTAATGGAGGAGGTTACTATTAATATCCGCTAAAAGGTAAAAATATATAGTATAAGATTAACAGCAGTTTAGTGTAAATAAAATTAGATATTTTTATATAAAGAGAATAATAATAGTTTGACACAACTTTTTATCAACTGGTCATACAGAAGAATTAATAGAATAGATCCATTAGAAAATGATGAGTATTTGCCATCGTACAGGACTTGTATATAGAGTATATAACAAACCCGATAAAAAAATCTAAAAGGTGGTTGCTGTCAAAAAAAAAAAAAAAACTAAAAGGTAGTGGAAAAGGAAACTCGAAACATTTGAAGCTTAGGATTCGTTAGTTTGTTGTCATTTGACATTTTTCTACATTCTTCAGGCTATATTTACTAGACACACATTGCAAATTTTGAATAGTCTCTCATAACATAAGAAATTTTCAACAACTTAAGAAGGAATATATAAGGTCACATGTTTATCAAAAAAAAAAAAAATATATATATATATATATATTATATATAAGGTCACACAAAACGCAGTACCTAAACCCGCATTGCCAAGATTTTGGATCATGTCATCGTTACTGATTAAATGTGGGTATTAGATAATCGGAAGTTTCTACTTTTCAGCCTGACTTTGAAATTTGTAAAAAACATTTGGGCCGGAAGTTTAAACAAATATTGGACCTAAATATATTTAGAGAAAAAATTGTAGTTGGAAAAGAATTTAACCCGTGACAAGATATTTACATAGTATAGCTGTTTTACCAGTTGAACTAATGAAAATTTTACAAAATTGAAGGCTGATATTTTATTTATTTAAAAAAAAAACAGAAGCTGGTGTTTCCACGGCTTCCTCCCAGAACCGATACTAGCTTAAATGAATTAAATATATATTAGATCTGGATCTGCACAAGTGTATGCTATTTATTTCAAGTTATATATGTATATAAATATAATTAGTAGCATATATTTAAATTTGTATATAATATTTTCGAACACAATATATTATACTTTTCATGTTGTAAATTAATTAATTAATTCAAATCATTACATATATTAATTTTTATTATATATTTGTCCTATTGAATTTGCGTTTGATTATAAAACCAATTTTATGTGCAGAAATATATATTTGAAAATTATTTATATTTAATTTATTATGATCCTGACCTGTAACTCAAAGCGTTAGATTTACTTTAGCAATTTTTATGTTTATTCATTTTAGATAATAAATTACTGTATATATAAAATTTATGATAAGTTAATTTTTATACATGTATTATATATTTTACTAATGTTAAACTGTTCTACCAACATATCATATTTTTAGCATAAATGTTTTATATTTATGAAAATAAAATATATTAACTTATCTATTTAAAATATTTTTATCATTTTAGTTCAATATAATGGTTTCTTTTACAGAATCTTCTTGAGTCTGTACAAGTCGATGACAAAAATGGTTTCTTTTAAAATGGTAGATATTATCATAAATAGATAAAATAAGATATGATTTTATTTTTTCATTTTAAGAATTATAACTGTATATATAATAATAATGTATAATAACATTTCATGACTAAACTCGAAATTACTGAAATATAAATGTACAATTTTTGACATTTAAGATCTTGTATAATCTTTTTCAACAAATTTGTAAGAATTTTTAAATTTAGATATTTATATTTTAAATTAAATGATATCAGAGGATATCATGATTAAAGTAATTAGAAATGTTATATATATTATATTAGTATTAAGAAAATACATTTAATAAAATGCCATGTGGCATTTTCCTTTTAATAATTAAAATATTTTCTCAATTTTATTTAATGTGTTTGGTGTTAATTGTGATTAGGTGTTAGTTTATTTTTATTATTGACAATTTATTACAATGATATTTTAATTTTGGATTTGAAGTTTAATTTATTATGAATTTTATGTCTTGATTTTTTTTAGATTTCATAACTCTTATGTTACATATTTTTTTAAAATACTTTAAAATATTTCTTAATATTTTGTATGTCAAATAAAAATACAAAAATGGAAACTAAAGTTAAGTATTTTCAAAAAAAAATTAAACATAAAATAGATACATATCCAAACTATTACTTTATGTTTGAAAACATTTAATAGTTTTTATATATTTATTTTCATAGCTAATATATTATTATATTAGTAAAGATATCTATTATTAGTATAAAAAACTCAACTTTATTACTATAGATATCTATACTAATTCATTTACTAAATCGCGGTTCACCCACGGTTGATCCAATGATCCAGAGACCCGGTAAATCGTTCGGTTTAATGTCCGGGTCGGGTGTCAAAACACTGGTTTACAGGGTTTCTTTTTATTTGATGTTGACGATGGAGAATAGAGCCTTTACGATTCTCCTTCTTTAACGCAGTCGACGTAACGTCATATAATAAATCTAGAAATTCCACTCATCCCATTCTAATAATGTTTAGTAATTGATGGCCATTCAAGTCCAAAAGTCTAACATCTGGTCTATTGATATTGACACAAAAACTCTATGGTATCTTCCCATGTTACACTGTGCAAGGAAACCAATAACTTTCCTGATGCATGTTATCCGTGTTTACATTTCAAAAACCGTGAACATGATTAATATACTCTTAAAACTTAACTTAAAAAAGAATCATTATTTCCAATATAAGAGAAATTTAAAAACGTTGCCTGGTTGCTAAAGTTATTTAAAATTAATGTAAACCACACACCATCCTCACCATTAATCCTTTGCACCACACTAACCATTTTTTTTGTCAAAACCATTACTAAATGCAACAAGTCAGCAAGCCCGAATGTCACAGATAGTTAGAAATCGTCTTTCTCATGATCATTATAGATGCTAACATCTTATTTTGCTAATTAACAAATTGACTATTTACTATGAAAATTTGGTGAAATTGTTCCATTCCGGTTAAAATAGAAGTTGTCCATTAAATAGAGGAGTTTATGAACCATTTATAGTTTTTAGATAAAAAACATATTTAGATTCATATTAAGATTCGTTGATATTTCTAAATAAGGGTGGACAAACAAGAATTTCGTTATGAACACACACAAAATCTTCCATTATAACAAAACTAATATAGAAAATAAATTTATGTTTCTTATTTTAAGATACATCTTTTTGAGAGACATTGAAACTAAAGTAACACATACAACTCGCACCTCTATATTTTAAAAGTCAACATAGTAATTTTAAAAATATATATTAGCTACTCACCAATTATTTTACCAAAAATTGACACTTCACCCTTATTTTTTTATAAAATTTGAAACATATTCCATCTTTCTATTATTTGAACTAAATATATTAGTAAAATTTTTATAGTTCATATATAGTTATTTTAATAATTAATAATATAAGTATGTTCTCTATATAAAACATCAACTTTGTTTTATGTTTAAATTCCAACTAAATTAATTTTATTATGACTATCAGCTTTTTATTCTATTTTTATTAAATCGATGAGTAACAACCACTTATGATATTACACTTTGAAATAAACAAATTCAAATAAAGTAATGCACTACGGTCACTAACTATTATAAAAAATCAGAAAATATCATTTTTAATATATTTTTATTTTCATATTTAACATATTTTATTTGTTAAGATCATATAATAATTTATAAATTTATGTAAAAATATAATATACGAACCCGGCGCGTAGCGCCGGAAAATCACTAGTTTCTAATAAAGAAGCACCAGATGTAAAATAGTCTTTCTGTTTGAATATAATCTTGCATTTATTCCAAAAAAAAAGACGAAATCATAATTGCTCGAGGACCAAGTCCAGTGTAAGATGTGAGTTGTCCAAGAAAACTTAGTCTCAGTGTCATTGTTTTTCTCATCGACATCAATCTATAAGGAAGATAACTCATACACACAAGTCTTGGAGAAAAGGGAAACTGTTGTATACAGTAATGGCTCGGTCTCGATGTTCGTTAGGTTGGTGGTCGACCTAATGGTTAAGGGAATCGGTTTAGACTAAGAGGGATAGATTACTTAATTGGGTATGGTTTATATGCCAATTGAGTGGTTTAGTTAATATTTTAATATATGATTTTCAAAACCAAGTGATAGTAATCTAATGGTAATTTCTTGGTGTACATTGTAAATCTGATTGTCTTGAATCATAAAGATCATAGATTTGGAAGAAAAACTTGAAATACAGAGCTCTTGCAAGAAATTTCTCAAGAATTGAGGTTGGTAATGGATCAACAGTCTCCTTTTTGTTCAATAAATGGTCTCCGGGAATATTGATTCAACACACGGAGTTAAGCGGATGAATCGATTTAGGCATACCTATAGACGCTACCTATTGATGCTACTTTGATTCTAATGAACTTCTGAAACTCCAAAAAGAGACTTCACAAAGAGTGGATGAGGCACAGTATAAGATCATGGAGAAATTTTCAAGCCAACTTTTATTTCCAGTCAGACATGGGATTTGATTCGGGAGGTGAATCTGAAAGTCAGCTGGGGTAAGGTAATTTGGTTCACGTTGGCAACCCCTAAATTCTCATTCATCGTGTGGATCGTAGAAAACAATCAATTGGGAACAGCAGATCGAATTGGACGTTGGAACCCGCAAACAGACCCAGCCTGCGTTCTCTGTACTACCCAGACAGTGACAAGAAATCACTTACTTTTCAGATGCACCTATTCTGTGATGGTGTGAAAGAACCTCACAATCAAGCAGCTAGCGAACTGTTGAAAATGCAAGTGGAGCTTGTAGATGTCAATAGTCTTCCATGACTAACCAGGCGACAAAGTCACTGATGCTAAATGCATTAGTCGTTACTACGTAAGGCATGCAGAGTGGTGGGTTACCATGTGGATGCAAGATATGTTGAGATGGAGAAAGATAAACTTGAGGGTTTATATCTTGACGGAGTTGCTGAACTAGTTGTTCATTGTGTGTTAGAGAGTACACTAGGAGGCATGCAGATTGGTGGAGACCATATGGATGCAAGATGCTGAGCTGACGTAGAATAAACTTGAGGAGCAAGTTTATGACTTGAAGAATAAGTACAATTCCAAAAAAAGTGTACATATTAATATTGAAGTTGTCCATATATCCATCATGGTTCCTTGGACAAGGGGTTTAGGAACGTGAATATCACTATAAAAGAGCTATGGAGTCGTGTGTATTCCATAAGACACTAGGGTTATTTTTATAGATGAATGGTGAAAATCCCTTAGGGTGTTCTTGGGTCGTGCTGAAGCAGATGCTGAAGCATACAACGATGGAGAGACAAGTTTGGGTAGATTAAGAATCTTTCAGTAGTAGATATTAGGGTGTTAACAGGTTGTGTAAAGTTGATAAGCAAGTCTTATAATAGATTGTTTAGGCGATTTCTAATAAAGTAATATATGTTTGCTTGTATCTATTTTGTCTCTTGATTTATTTTTTTGCATTACTTAATTGTGGTGTCATCTTTGCACTTACAACCGTTATTCGAATGACTGGAACCATATTCTCACCAGCCTAACAGATAAAACCCTAGACTTTAGTACTCTATTTTTACTACAGTCTGTTTTTAGTCTAAAATCTACTCGATCTGGCGAGAGAAATAATCGACCACACGGAGAGAATCCTAGAGACCCGACTCTGATAACAATATATATCAACAAGCACATCCGTAATCGTATAGATTATGCTCGAGGAAGAATACGTAAGAGATACGACAAAGTGATCCAAGTTTTATCCTTTCAAACCAAGTTACATTCACTATAAAAACGCTTTTTATCTGAATCCAATTTAACATTCATTCAAAAAAAACTTGATTTCCGCTGGAAACTAATTTGCTATTGTTTGGTCAGTCTCGATTTAGGCTTCAGCTAAATGTTTTACAGGGTTACCATGTAACAAACAATCTTGTTATCGCTTAGCATTAGTCAAAACATATTCAAACAAATTATTCAAACCTGGTCATGCAATGTGATAGCTATTTGGTAAATCCATACTGAAGCACTAGGTCCATTACTCCTCGACCGCATAGTCGATATATATACACTATAAATATGGTTTTCAAAGTGTACTTTAAATCATCATGTCAATTTAATTTAATTTTAAAATATTTTTCATTTAACTTTTTTAATATAATTAAATTTTTCTTTTATTTTGAGATCTAAAACTCTTTAGATATTTGGACATACAACTATTAAAATGTTAATTTGACATATTGGTAAATTTACATATTTGACATACTGGTTGTTTTAAATTCTATGTGATAGATTGAATAGGGATTAGGGTTTTACTTGTGAGAATAAATATGCGTATCCTTATGGTTTCCTATTCATGTATCTTTAAAAGATGAACAAAACTTGGGTTCACCCCCTATGGTGAACTCTCAAATTCACCTCAATTGTTAGTACCAATCAAAGTGCCATGTAAAATTAATAAAAAAGGAAACAAAATTTAAAAAAAAAAGAAACAAATTAAAAAGACGTAGACTAATTTTTTTAACGCCATCCATGGCTTCTTCTTCATCACCTACACAAAATATTGAAAACTTCTTTATCATCCACACAGAATATTGAAAGCTTTATTTGTCAAATTGGTAAACCCAAAACACTAAATCTTAAATCCTTGGGTAAATTATAAAAACTAAACCCTAAACCCTTAGATAAATCCTACACCCTTGGATAAACTCTAAACCTTTGGAATATCTCTTTACCCAAGGATTTAGGGTTTACCCAAGGGTTTAAGGTTTACCCAAGGGTTTAGGGTTTAGTATTTTGGGTTTAGGGTTTAGTATTTTGGGTTTAGATTTAAGATATAAGGGAAGAGGATTGTAGACAACAATTTGACAAATAAAACTTTCAATATTCTGTGTAGATGATAAAAAACTTTTAAAATTATGTGTTGGTGATGAAGAAGAACCCATAGATAGCGTTACAAAAATTAGTCGACGTATTTTTCACTTCTTTCCCTTTTTTTTAATTTTGTTTCCTTTTTTACTAATCCTACATGGCACTTTGATTGGTGCTAACAATTGAGGTGAATTTGAAAATTCACTATAGGGGGTGAACCCAAGTTTTGTCATGCACATCGATCTTTTATCCTGCGACCATTAGCGTCAGGAAATTCTCTGATGCTTCTCCTACTGCAGATAACGTTGAAGTGACCTCTGAAAAGATGTACGATAAACTGTTGGAGTTTAGTGAGACAAGAGAGACAGTATCAGAGACGTTAAATCAGTTCATCAGTAATGGATTTCCCCTCATTAGGAAACATCTCTTCGACTACACTAGTCGACTTCGGCAAAAGCAGAAATCCCAACAAGCCCTCAAGGTCTGTCTTTCACAATATTGTCTTAGAGAATTCATGACATTGTTCATTTTGAACCGGTTATAAGCAATTTAATCTAAAAATAACTAGATTTTGACCAGCGCAACCGCGCGGGTGTTTGTTTTCATTTATGTTTATATAAATATTTTGTTTTCACTTCTGAATTGGTATATATCAAAATATATATGTGCATATCAATTTTTAAAACATATTAATATTACCGTATATTTATTTTTCCCAAATAGATTGTTTCAAACTTTCACATGTATTTATATCTTATTCAATATATATTTTTAGATCATTATTTAATTATTGAAATCGTAAATATATGTAAATTTGTATATTTGGGACATTAGATGACGCCGGAGTATATTTTGTGTGATTTGTAATTATCTTATATTAAATATATGATATTAAGAATCGGTTGTTAAGGTTACCTATATTGTCGAGATTGATATATTTATTGTAAATATGGTATCAAGTATATTAGATAGATGATATTATGAATCACTTGTTATGAAAAATAAAGTGACTCTGTTTCAAAAAATATAGGAAATCAATTGAGAAGGTCAGGGCAACAATTAGTATGTGATCTTGATCTCCAAAGTTTGAAATTTATGCGTAGAACATCCTATATTTTATTACTCAGACGATAATTAATTAATATTTAAAAGTAGATATTGATTTGATTAGTTATAACTGATTATCACTTAATATTTAATTAATGTGAATATTAATTAATATGTAGATATTATTGTTGGAAAATTACTGTTGCGGTTGAAAATTCTTAAAGACAAATTATTAATGACGTTAACAATGGAGCAACTTCATCTTCTCCAAATGGTCAATGTGTTCAGTAAATTATTAACAAATGTTTAAAGCTTACAATCAAATAATCTTTAGTAAATGATAGGACAACACACATAAACATTACTGTATCAATCGAGCGTGATTAAATTATTGTCTTCTGGTTTCCATGACTGCGAAAACAACACTACTAAAACACAATAAGTCGTAGAATTTGAGAAGAAGTCTCTTACTGTCAAAATTAACATGAACATGATATTCATTAAAAATCAGATAATGAAAGGATGAGGTGAATGAGTTATACACGTTATGTATGTGACCGTATTACAAACGTATTAATTTAAATGTCGAGATGTGTTTGTAATACTGTCTTATATTTAATATCAAGAATATTAATGGGTGATAAATGTAATGTGACCAACTTTAGTAGATAGTCTATTTTTTTTTAAATCACACATGAATGAAAAGTCATGAATTCTCTTTTAATATAATAGATGGAATAATAGATGGAGCAACTTCATCTTCTCCAAATGGTCAATGTGTTCAGTAAATTATTAACAAATGTTCAAAGCTTACAATCAAATAATATTTAGTAAATGATAGGATAACACACATAAATATTACTGTATCAATCGAGCGTAATTAAAATATTGTCTTCTGGTTTCCATGACTGCAAAAACAACACTACTAAAACAGAATAAATCGTAGAATTTGAGAAAAAGTCTCTTACTGTCAAAATTAACATGAACATGATATTCATTAAAACTGGTGAATGAGTTATAGACGTTTATGTATGTGACATATTACAAATGTATTCATTTAAATGTCGAGATGTGTTTGTAATATTGTCTTATATTTAATATCAAGAATATTAATGGGTGATAAATGTAATGTGACCAACTCTAGTAGATAGTCCATTTTTAAAAAAATCACACATGAAAAAAAGTCATGACTTCTCTTTTAATATATTAGATAATAAGTCTTTCGATAATTTTATAATTATATACTTATGTATATTTTATGTTAATATTTGACTTATGTTTTATTTGAAAGAAAATATTTGACTTATGTTAGTGAGTAAGTTATTTTTTCCTTGTAGATCTTTGAGTGGATGGAGAGAAGGAACATAAAATTTTCTGCCAGCCAGAATGGTGTTTATGTAGATCTTATTGCAATGGAAAAAAAAACACAGTCGCGGCTGAAAAGTACTTCAACAAGTTAGATGACTCTTCCAAGAACCAGGCCACTTATAGGAAGCTACTGAGATGGTACTGTCGGAAAAAAAAAGGAAGACAAGGCAAAGTTTCTTATCAAGAAGATGGATCATTTCAACTTTCTAGATAGAAAGACACCATTTAATGATATGATGTATATGTACTACTATATGAAGCAACTCGATAAGGGAAAAGAGTTCTATAATGAGACTGAACAGAGGAATATCTCTAGAGAATATCTTTGGGAGGAGTGCTGGCTCTATGGGGATGACGATGAAGATGAAGATGAAGAATCACAAGTAATCAAGCAGCACCACTTATGTTCGATGATGGAAAATCTTGGTCACGTCTCTGGAAAAGAGTCGCTGCTGGACTGGAGAGTTCTCGTAGCATCTTGAAGAGGACTGCTGCTAAGGCGGACACCCTTTCTGCTCCTAAAGCTTCAGAGGAAAAAAAAGCATAGGAAGATGATCCAAAAGAAGATACACGAGACAACAAAGGTTACAATGCGGTGACGTTACATAAGCTCATGAGGGATGAGGGTTTTTCAGTCAATAAAACAGATCTCATTTGCTGCGCTGATCTTCTCGGTAAGCAGTATCATTACCAACAAGCACTCGATATCTATGAGTTGATGGAGAAGCTAAAAATGCCATTATCAGCGTCCCAGCATGGAGTTTGTATCGACCGTATTGCACAAACCAAAGGCGTGTCCGCTGCTGAAACCTACTTGAAGAACTTGAACCATTGTTTCAAGACTCAATCCACTTACTGAAAACTTTTGAAATAGTACTGTCGAGAAGGCAAGCAAGAAAAGGCAAATGCTCTTTTCAAAAAGATGGATGGTTTGAAATACCTAAACAGGACTGCACCGTTTCAAGATATGATGGTTTTGTACATGAGTTTGAAGAAGCTCGAGAAAGTAGCTGAGGTGATAAATGAGATGCAAAAGAGGAATATTCGATTGAGTTGAGTTGTCACACTCAGGACGGATTTGAGGATGCAATATATGATTTTTGGGAAGGGTCAGGAGGATATCATGATATCAAAGAAGAAGCATTCGATAGGAGTTGGGTAATTTCAAAGTCGAGGTATGGGATGGATCATCGTGGCGTTATGAAGTCCATGGAGAGATGGGAAAATGAAGTGAATCGTTAAGCAAAACAAAAAAATAGTTGGAATATTGTACGTGCTTGAATGGTGGATTCAAGTGTTATTATAATTGAACTTTTGAACTAATATTTGCTGACTTAATTATTTCAAAGGCCGGTTCTTGTTCAAGCTTAGCTACAAGAACATGAACCGAGATTGGAAGAGACAATCTTTCAACCATAAAAATGTGGCCAAATGGTATGGCAGGTTTAGAAATGTATTAAACACCATGGGTTCAAAACCTACCAAATTCAAATTTACCGCTTATGTGACCAGACGATATATATTTAATTCCATTATAAGTAAACATATCTATTTAATGTGATGGACAGATTTCCAGAGTGAATCGTGGATTTCGGCCCATCGAATACACTCCAGATTATCAAAAAAAGAAAAAGAAAAAAAAACAATTTTTCTCTGTCCCGTTTTAACTAAGGCTGGAATTTTGACCATGACAGACTCAAGAATTTTTCTTACGTATCTTATAACTGGAAGGATGTCAGTGGTGAATCGAAACTCGATTTTGAAGGGTCGTTAGGAGCAAACATACTAATTTTAGCTGGTAACTTTTAAGCAAATCACATACAATTCATATTTCAGTACTTATTTTAGAGGTGTCAAGTGACCCTACTAAGTTGTTAATGGGTCTGATTTCGAGCCAAACCGAACTAGCTGAACCAAAATTTAAATTTTGTTACGAGTTTAGTTCAATTTGGTAGGTTATTTTTAAAAACTAGAAATCGATTTGTTTTTGTTCGGCTGTTAATTTGATTTTCCTTTTAAATTGATATACACTCTCGATCTTAACCAAAATCCAAATTTGTAATCGAGATTAAATCAAAACCAAAAACTATGGCAGAATTTTCATCAACATACAAACCGGATTTTTGTTCGAAATACAGTTCTAGCATAATTTTTTGCTAACCGAAAACCAAATAACCCGGAGCCACATCCTACTTGCTGTAATTCCTTAGGATGAGATGAGCCACGACTAAGGTTTGAATGATTGGGTACTATTATTATGAGCCCACAAGAGAGAAAAGAGAGAACATAAACAATTATCTCATTGTGTTAAAGAAAAAAAGAAGCAATTATCTCATTTATATATATATTACACAAAAGGGAGACTTGTTCTGTTCTCAAGAATGGATAATAGTTAATGGTTTAAGTTCAAGCTCTGAGAAAATTAACGTCACCTAAACCCTCCCCCAATCTTTACAAATTAGAGAACAATAAGGTGACATGCAAAATCTACAACCTCCTCTGTTTTTTTTTTCTTCTTCTCTATCTTCTTTTAATTCAAATCTGACAAACCTCTGTGTTATTTACTTTTTTTAGTAGGTATTTAATGGATTAAGTAAGAAGATCAGAGGTAATGAGTCTGTTGAAACGGCGCAGACACAGCCATCCATGGGCGGTCCAACATGTTCGGTTGCATTGATGATCCCACTGTGAACCCTGTTGTTGACTGTGGTGGAGGTCCCACGCTTGTGTGTTGCTGCATCGGACTGCCCACAACAACAAAAACAAGGTTCTTGACTACACATTAATGGATTCATTAGAAAGGAAAAAAACATGGATTCATATTCTCACCTGAAGGACAGAGATAGAGGACATGATTCAACAGGTGCATGGACACGGTTTTCATCAGGAGAGAGCAGAGACCAGAAAACTGTAAATGTTCAAAAGAAAAAAGCAATTCAATAAAGAGAAACATAACCAACGCATATGCTTTAGGTTTAATCATAACACTCACCTGATGGTTCACGATCATTGTTAACCATAGGGCAAAAGAGAAAGTTCTGCAAACAAAAAAAAAGTATTGGATTCATTACAACAACTCAATGAGAAGCTCATTACAAGTTCATGGCGTCTGAAAGATTACCTCACTCATATCCTGAGATGCATTGCAGACCATTTCTGCCAAAAAAAAAAAAAATGTAGCAATGTCAATGTGTGTAATCATATGACCATGCATTTTCTTCTACACAAGGGAATGATACTTACCTAGTTTAGGAGCGCTTGGTTTTACAGCCAACGTCAAGCCAAGAAAACATTCATCTTGTTTTGTGTTGAAGTCCCAGAGGTTTAGCTCAAGATTAGGCATCTCCGCTGCTGAATAAAACAAAAAAAAGTTAATCTCTGTTGTGAAAGCAATAACAAGAACAAAAAAATCTCACCAATGGTGTTAAGCCTCAGCTCAAGGTCATGTAGAGGATAAGAAGCCTGCGTAGCCATCTATTGGGGTTCTTATATATATCAATACAGAGAGAGTGTGTGTGAAACAGATTCAAAAGAAGTAAGAGGATAAGTCAAATTACATTGAAGAAGGGATGGTTAAGCGCCTGGTCAGCAGTTGGTCGTTTCAGTGGATCCCATGAGCAAAGTCTCTGTTGATTCAAAAGATGTAAGAGACTAAGATGCTAACTTTCTCAATAACAGTAAGAAATATTCAGAGGAAAGAAGAGTAAGAACAAGGACTCACAGTGATCAAATCAATAGCTTCAGGAGAAGCATTGGGGAGTAGATCAGCAATCCTTGTCTGTGGAAACTGTTCACAAATAAATTCAAAGAACAAACTAAATACAAATATTCTCTTAAAAAAAGAACCTTATATCTTTTCACTAAGATCTGTTACCTCTGTGTGACTAATACTCATGATCCGAGAAATGCTTTTTGCTTCAGGAAACGTGGTCCAGTCAGGCTTGCCAAGAACACAGCAAATCTTGTATAGTTGATCTATCTCACTGCTCATAAGGAAAATCACTATATCAGTGTAAACAGTATGCACAAATTTGACCAAAGAAGCTAAACTGCAGTATCAGATTTCACTGTTCAGAGATTCAGTTTAGCATTTGGTAAAAGAACAAATAAATTCACCTTTCACCAGGAAATAGGGGAGAAAAAGCGAAAAGCTCAGCTAATATTGCCCCCACTGCCCACATGTCTGCAGTTCTTTTAAATGTTAGTCTCTCTCTAAACTATATTCTAATGTGATGAAACAGAAAAAAAGATTTTTGAGAAAGTACCAACTGCAGGAGTGTATAATGAAGACTGTAGCAGAACTTCCGGAGCTCGATACCTGTTGCATATAAGAGAGCCAGTTATAAGCTAGTAAAGTTTATAAAATGAAAAAATATAAAATGAATCAATCACTTACCAACGCGTAGACACATATTCAGTGTAAGGAGGCATAGATGCAACTTCTCTAGCCAGTCCAAAGTCAGCAATTTTCAGGATGTTGTTGGTCACCAGCAAATTCTCTTCAAAACCAAAAAAAAAAGAAAAATACAATATGTTTTTAAGTAAAAGACATTCAAAGAAAGACAAGCAATTAGCATGACAAAACATAAGATTACCTGGTTTCAGGTCCCGATGGAAGTAACCATTTTTATGCATGTGTGCGAGGCCTTGAAGCATCTGAGACATAAAACTTCTTATCTCTGCCTCAGAGAAAGGTCGTTGTTCCCTTTCTTTCATTATCTGGTACAGATTGTGATCCTAACCAAAGGAGAATATTATACCCAGTAGATGAGTAAAACATGTTACAAAAAGGTGAAAAGAAAGCGAATATAAGCTCTCTCTCTCTCTCTACTACCATGCACTCAAAGATGAAGAAAAGCTCGTTATGTTCCCTAGCAATCTCCTTCAACTTTATGATGTGAGGATGGTTTAGCTTACGAAGAGCCTACAGAGTCACAAAACTACAGCATTAAACTTTGAACACAAAAGTGGATCGCTTGAAGAATCAATACAAGTACAACACCTTTACTTCTCGCAGATTCATGCACTCTTCCCAATAATAAAACTTTCTCTTCATCTTCTTAACAGCAACCTGAAGGAAACACATAAGGAAAAGTTACAGAATGAAAAAATATATATATTTTATAATCATCAAACTTACAACTTCATATGTTTCAAGATTGACAGCCTTATATACACTGCCACATGTACCATCACCGAGCTCTTCCAGAAACTTATATCTGCACACACAACCAGAATCTTGTCTGTTTCTATAGCATTAAGTTCAAACCAATATGTGCAAAGTATAAGCAAGAAAAACTAACCTTTCCATTATTATAAAAGAATGGTCAACAGATCTCTGATGATAAACTCCACCTTGGATAGGTGTGTTGATGTGTCTAATGTTTGCATAAACGGGTTGATTCTTGTTGACTGTAGCAGGTGGTAAAGATGAACCAGCAGCTTCTCATGTTTGGAGTGATTAATAAGGTCAAAAGTTAGAAACATAGTTCAGCTTTTCTACAAGCTGCGGTAATAACCAACCTTCTTCATCCAAATCCAAAGGAAGATAAACTCAGATAAACAACAGAGTTATCTGCAAACAAAGAACAATTTTTTTTATATTAACAAACAAATGATTTCTATCTTTAATATATTAATTAAGTAAAAGTTTGTTTTATTTTTATTTTATTTTCATTATTTTTTTGTGAAAGAAAAACTGCAGATAAGGATGCTTAAATCCAGATCGGGTTTTAGAATCTGGAGAAACTATTTTTTTTAAGAAAAAAAATTATCAATTCATGAATATGAACAAATTCTTTAAACGGCATATATTCTTAAAGCTGTATTTATTTCGTGAAAAAAAACAATCATAAGGATTTACGCCGGAAAGAATAATCAGCAGGATATGTGCGCAGAGAAAAAAAAAGGTGAAATTTATCTTTATCAAAATTTCTCTAAAACTGAGATTAAAAAACAAAACTAAAAACCAAAAAGAAAAAGAAAAAACAGATCAAATCAATATTGTAAGAAGAAGGTTAATACAATACTAAGAACCAAACCAAGACAGTTTATTTTATTTTTGTATCAATGGAGGAAAAAAACTTACATAGACATAACAACAACAACAACAACAACAAGAGAAACAAAACGATTATTGATTGAAAACGTATTTATCTGGTTTCATTGATAAGATTTTGATTCATTTTACAGAGATTTTAGATAGAAAACTTGTAGCGAAATTCAAAAACCTAATTAAAATATTGAAAAAAATTAAATTAATTAGGCTCAAAATCTATGGAATGATATATGAGATTCCTTACCATTGATACGGGGATAAGTTCAAATTATATTACGATCTGATGATTGAGATTACAGGAAGATTCACCAATGTCGTTTCTTTTACAAAGAGAAGGAGATTAAGAGAAACTAGAATTAATAAAGGGAGAGAAAAAATCAAAGGAAAATTGCAGGTGAAGAGAGAGAGAGAGGAAAGCTTAGGAAGCCATGGAAGAAAGGAAAAACAAATTGATGAAGAAGAAGAAGAAAAAAAAAAATAATTAATTAAACGTTTAAAGTATATCTTGACGAAATAAAATACCAAAGATAATAGTAATTGTTTTTTATTTAGAAATTAATTTTATATTTATTTTTAAAGAAGAAACGGAGGAAAATGGTTGGTTGTGGTGGGGAAGGAGACGGTGGTCCCAGAGTTGATATTAATATTATTGTGATTTGCCCCAAATAATTTAAATTACGAAAATGCCCACTGCTTGTCCAAGAAGATAAAAGAAGAATTGACGACGTAGCAAATGGACTCTAATGGGCGTTTTAGTATTTGGGCTTATTTTCAATGTATCCAATCCGAATAGGCTTTTTAGTGTCGAAATGTTGTTTTCTAGTTATTAAGGAGTAAAAGCCCAAAGTAATGATATCAAAATCTCAACCGACTAAACCAAATGGAAAATGATACACGGAATGGAAATAATATAGACCTTACAATAGCCTATGGTTTTGTAACATTGATTCAACAAAAAATGGTTTGTACCTACAATAGCCTATGGTTTTGTAACATTGATTCAACTAGGGCTGGACAAATAAACCGAACCCGAAAATCCGAACCGAATCCGGTCCGATAAAAATGAATCCGAACTGATCCGAACCCGACATAAATACCGAATGGATCTTATTTTTTGGTAATTTGGGTTATGGGTATTATCCGAACCGAACCTGGATCTAAATGGATATCCGATAGAACCCGAAACATTCAAAACCCTAGAAAAATCTTATACCAAACATGATTTCAATTCCTAATATGAATTCTAAATACATTAAAATATATTGAACATCTAAAATACTTATATATTACATAAATGTTGATGGTTCTATTACATGAAAGTTGATGGTTAAAGTTGGCTGTTGAATTTTGAAATATTTAGATTTAGATTTTCTTTTCAGTAAACAATGTTTCTCATTTCATGAGATTCTGGTTTTCGTTTTATGATTTCATTAATTTGGTTTTTTATCAATAAATATTTTTTTCTTTCGTTCTGCATGATCAATGGTCGATGTTTTTCTCTTATTTTTAAATTGATTTTACTTGTGTTTTAGTTACAAAAAGTAAAAGTTAGATATTTGAAATCAAATCAAACCAAACCAATTTTACTTATGTTTTGGTTACAAAGTAGGTACAAATCAGATATTTTTAAACCGAAGAACCGATTGGGACCCGAACCCGAAAGTACAACGGGTTGTATTGGTTCTTTGAAGATTTACTAAACCCGACCGGTCCCGAACCGAACTTTCAAATAATCCGAATGGTGTTGATTTTGATAAACCCAAAAAATCGAAACCCGATTGGATAAAACCGAAACCCAATTGGGATCCCGAATGCCCATGTCTAGATTCAACAGAAAATGATCTCTTAATAAACTGTATAAAATGTTGGATTATAAAAGGCTTTTTAAGTGAATTAAGACCAAATAATTGGTTTTCCTTGTAAATGTTTTTAGCTATACAGATGTGGAAGATTAAGTTGTGTGTTTTTTTTTAACGCTGATTTATTATGATATTACAATTATTAGGAACATTACATAGATGATTCGACAACCGACAATACTACATGTCTTATGAAGATCTACGCCTAACTGCATCATCTGAGCCGTCCTATGAAGATCTACGCCTAACCAGATTTACTTGCACCATATTGAAGATCTCTTGTAATACTTCCTTCCATAATCGCATAATTGTCTGTAATCCTTCCTTCCATAATCTGCATAGTTGCCTAATAAATCGCGTTCTCTCCGGGACTTGAAACCTGGATTTGAGAAAATCTGCAATAAATTGCATAGTCTGGGAGTCGAACCCCAGACCTGGGTGTAGAAGCCTTTAGACCTTAACCATTAGGCTAAGGTGCTTCCACAATTAAGTTGTGTGTTATGTTACATTTTTATGGAAAAGAAGTGAAAACGTTGTACGACTCTTTTCCATTTTAAACATCAGTTATACGCCAACAAAAAGTTTCCTCTATCGAAAAAGAGGAACGCTCTCAGGCACGTGTTTCGATACTGGTCACTAGCAAGTTGACTTCCGGCAGCTACGCTTCTTATCCAGCAGTCTCTTCCCTCTCTTCTGACTTTACCCATTAGTCCTACTAAAAAGTTTTCAAATTCTTCCCTCTTTGGGAATAAACTACCGGTTCCTTCTCTGCCTTCAGTTTTACACGCCGGGTTCCACCCCCGACCCGGGTCGGAGGGCCGCCGTCAGCCATGCCTCAACTCCGGCAAGCTTCTCCATGCTGGTCCGTTCCTCACCAGCTCCTTTATACTTCGCTGTCTGCTCTCTCTCCCTGCAACAGTGAACCTCCATAGAGATTAATATACTTCAAAACCCAACATCGTCGCTATCAAATCTCTAGATAACCAACTATCTAATAACCTTATCACTTTAAGTGTTGAACCGTCTTCTCACTACTTCGCAACCGAGCAAATACACTTTGTGAAGATAATAGTCTGTATCAACTTACCCACCAGCAAAGATGCAACGACGCCTCTCCTATGCGGAAAAAGGAAAAGCTCCAGTGGCACCTACTCCTCCGCCTCGTACGGCGAGAGTCAGAGCCCCACCGTTTGACAACTCGGAGCTCATAAGAAAACATGCCCTCACTCTGGTTGGGAGGCTAACAAACCAAAAACTCCAACGAATGTGGTCGCTCATCCCTTTCTTCTCAAAACACTGGCAGTGTGAAACTCGACCTGTTGGAGCAGATCTGGGACAAGGATGCTTTCAGTTCCAATTTGCTTCTGAGAAGGACCTCTCTAAGGTCCTAGACAACCAACCATACCACTTTGCTCACTGGATGGTGATAATCCAAAGATGGGAACCTTCAATGGACCCAAGCTTCCCCAATCAAATCCCCTTCTGGATCCAAGTACAAGGTATCCCACTCCACCTCTGGTCTGAAGGGATACTTGCTTGCATAGCCAAAGATATCGGTACCCTTGATGTACCTGAGATAACATCAACAACAGCAAAGATGCGAGTCTTCGTGAATGATCTACAGCCTCTCATCACGAATACGACGGTGGAGTTTGATGGAGGACAAGAAGTTATTGCGACGCTAAAGTATGACAAGATTCAGAATCATTGTACTACCTGCTTTAGCCTATGTCATACCAAAGACGACTGCCCTGAAGCATAAAACTTCTCTGAAAACTCTAGAAGAAATGTTCATCAAATACAGGAGGAAGAACAAGCGAGAGTCCCACCTCCTAGGAGCTACCGAGAAACCTCTAGGCACAGTTCTGGAAATCGCAATGAAACTCCTCACTCCCCACGGGGGGGGGGGGGGGGGAACTACTCCTACTCTAGAAGAACTCCGTATACAAGACCAGAAAATCACCAAAGGAAGCAGCCTTCCAAAAACTCTGACTCATACAGATATGAAATTCCTCCCTCAACGGAGAGAACTTTAACAGCAAGGCATCAACCGAGAGAAAGAAACTACCAATACATACCAAGAGGTAGAGATGCTAGCTATAATTCATATCACTCACGTGAGTATCGTCGTAGTACTGATTTCTCAGAAGGACGCACCCATAACAGAAACAATCAGCCAAGATCCCTATGGGTAGAGAAACCAAACCAGAAGGACGTTGGTGACCACCGAAGTCCTCACAACCTGGAAAAAATTGAAAGATCAGAGTCGTCTCGCCCAGCTCAAGCTCAGCCACAACAAACGAGACAACTTCCCACCCCCAAGGTTACTGAACATGCACTGAATGTGGCGCTGGAGGAAGTAAGGGAATATATGAACCAATACTCAGCTTGTGCTGACCCCACTGAGAGCGCAGCAAGGAGAGAAAGAGTCCGACAGGCAGAGGAGAATGGAGAATTTGAGGAAGTGGCCGCTTCCTTAGCTCTAACAACTTTTGAAACCCAGAGAAGGGATGCACCGGAGGAACCTATGGAGATAACACCTGATAGAATCCCTGCAATGCAAAGAATTGGGCCAGTAAATGATTCAATATCTGCCCTACGTCGTCTCGGCCCCCTCAATGAAACAGAGGAAATGCAGGAGATACCTCTTTCGGAACCGGCCCCAAAAAGGAAGCTCAGTAGATCAACGGTTAGAAGAACGACCCCAACATCGATGTCTATCCATAACGCAGGAACTTGAAGGAAAAGAGTTACAAAAGCTGCCACCTCTCCTAGAGCTAAACCGCCAAGAGTTCCAAAAATAATCCCTCATAATGAGGAGAACATTAACAAACCGTCTTCGTCAAAGGCTGGACCAGGAGGAGCCCAAAGGAACTCCAAATCAACTCGTGGCGGTCCATCAACGTCAAACCAGACGAAGAAACTTAAGGGAACGGATTTTCACAATCCGCCCTATCCTCTTCCTTAAAAATAGTAGCATGGAACTGCCAAGGAGTGGGGAATCCTTGGACAGTTCAGAGAATCCAAGAGATCTGCAAAAGAATTGACCCAGATGTTATTTTTCTCTCGGAAACTAAAAATCCCCACCGTATGGTGCAAGATAAGCTAGAAAAGCTTGGCTACTCGAACCTAAAAACGATTGCGCCGCATGGAGTTGCAGGAGGAGGCCTCGCTATCCTGTGGAAAGATTGGCTACAATTAGAAGTTATCTCCTCTTGTAAAAATTATTTTGATACAAGGATTACCTATGAAGGAATCGTTTCTTATGCGACTTTTATATATGGTGATACTGACAAGAGGAAAAGAAAACAAACATGGGACTACCTTGTATCACTAGCCCTCCTCCGAGATGCACCCTGGTTTGCAACAGGAGACTTCAACGACATCATTGGAAATAATGAAAAGCAAGGGGGCCCAGAAAGATCAGAAGCATCCTTCTAAGACTTCAGGACTTTCTTAGCAGAAGGAGACCTCTACGATTTGCAACACGAAGGGGAGTTCCTATCCTGGCAAGGAAAGAGATGGAGCCATGATGTTAAATGCAGATTAGACAGGGCCGTCTCAAATAGCTCGTGGGCTGAGTTGTACCCCTCAGGGAGATGTGAGTACCTGTGATTCGAGAGTTCAGACCATAGGCCGTTGGTTACATACTTTGAACCACTACGAAAAAAGAAGAAAGGGATATTCAGATACGATCGGAGACTAAATAAGAATCCAGAAATTTCCCAGCTTGTAAAAGATGTATGGTTAGAGAACTCTCACCTAAGAGTGAAGCAAAAGATCAACAGTTGCAGGACTGCTATCATCTCCTGGTCAAAAAAGCAAAGAGAGGGGATCAACAATCTCCTCGAACACCTAAAGGCCTCAATTGAGAAAGAAACAGTAGCAACCCAACCTGATGCAGTGGTACTGAGCGATCTAAAAAGGAAACTGATGGAAGCCTACAAATCAGAAGAGGATTACTGGAAGCAGCATAGCAGACAGCTATGGCTTCACTTAGGCGACAAGAACACGGGCTTCTTCCACGCTTCAACGAAAAAACGAAAAGCCATCAATAAGTTTGCAGTAATAGAAACAGAAGAAGGGGTTTCAGTGTACAAGGAGGAAGAAATTGCTGCAACTATTGAGAAGTACTACTCTAAGATGTTCACTTCTACTATGGCTAATCCTCAACAAATGGCAAATATCATCACGGAAGCAATTACCCCTACTGTTACGGAGGAGCAAAATGAACTACTTACACAAACCCCGTCTGCAATGGAGATAAAAGAAGCCCTTTTCTCCATACACCCGGACAAGGCACCAGGGCCAGATGGTTTCTCTGCCTGTTTCTTTCAAAAGAACTGGTTAGTAATGGAGAGAGACATTGTGAATGAAGTACAAGAATTCTTTACCTCCGGCTGTATGCCGAGAACCATCAATGAGACCCATGTACGACTGATTCCAAAAACCCGAGGTGCCAAGCGAGTTGCTGATTACAGGCCAATAGCACTCTGCAATGTGTACTACAAGCTGATATCTAAACTCCTCTCCAGGCAACTGCAGCCCCTCCTTCAAGCTCTGGTCTCCGAAACCCAATCTGCATTTGTTCCAAAGAGGGCAATATCAGATAATGTTCTGATTACTCACGAAGTCCTACATTATCTAAAGAGCTCAAAGGCAGAAAAGCGGTGTTCTATGGCCATTAAAACTGACATGAGTAAAGCCTATGATAGGCTCGAGTGGGAGTTCATAAGACTAGTTCTCAGAAAGATGAATTTCCACCCTATCCTAATCCAATGGCTAATGCAATGCATCGAAACAGTCTCCTATACTTTCATTATCAATGGAGCTACTAGAGGATTTGTTCAACCAGAGAGAGGAATCAGGCAGGGAGACCCCCTTTCACCTTACCTCTTTATCCTGTGCAGTGAGGTCCTCTCTGGACTGTGCAAAAGTGCGCAAGCTAAAGGCCTCATGAAAGGTGTCTCCATCTCGACTCACTGCCCAAGCCTCAATCACCTTCTGTTTGCCGACGACACAATGTTTTTCTGCATGGCAAACAAGAAAAATGCTGAGTCTCTCAAGGCATTATTGACAACATATGAAGAGATCTCGGGTCAACTCATAAACAAGCAGAAATCTTCAATTTTCTTCTCTAAGAAAACACCCTCTCAAACACGAGACCTTATGAAATCTATACTGAAAATTGATAAAGAAGGGGGTGTGGGGAAGTACCTTGGACTCCCGGAGCTCTTTGGAAGAAAGAAAAAAGATCTTTTTGCGTATGTGGTGGAGCGCATCAAACAAAGGGCTCTGAGTTGGTCCTCAAAGTTCCTATCAACTGCTGCCAAGACAATCATGCTGAAAAGTGTCCTAGCGCCAATGCCCTCACACTCCATGTCTTGTTTCAAACTGCCACAATCGCTATGCTCAAGCATCCAATCAGCTCTAACTCGCTTTTGGTGGGATGATGACCCTGACCACAGAAAAATATCTTGGATTTCTTGGGAAAGAATGGCAAAACCGAAAAAGAAAGGGGGACTGGGATTCAAAGACATCACCTCTACAAATGATGCTCTCCTAGCCAAGATTGGATGGCGAATCATCAAGAATCCCTCCTGCCTACTTGCAAAGGTACTCCTTGGAAAGTACTGCCACTCAGATAACTTCCTAACATGCACAGCGACGTCAACCTCCTCCCATGGATGGCGTAGTGTGCTGATAGGCCGAGACCTTCTGATAAAACAAGTAGGTTGGGTGGTGGGGAATGGAGACTCAATCAACGTTTGGGACGACCCCTGGCTCTCCCACAACACGCAATGCAGACCAATAGGCCCAGCTCCAGAGGATCAGCGCTCTCTAAAAGTCTCAGACCTGTTCCTTCCGAACTCAACAGAATGGGATGTAGTCAAATTAGAACAGTTTGTACCTTTCCATAAAGAACAGATTCTGAAGATAAAACCAAGCAGACTATGAGTACCTGATGAATTGGTGTGGCTGAAGAATACATCAGGAGAGTACTCCACGCGATCAGGATACTTAACACTGATGGAGGAAAAAGAAACCTCGCTCCCCGCGATACCTACAGAGTCATGCGATTGGTTAGCAAATGTGTGGAATATCAAAACAGCAGAAAAGATAAAACTGTTCATTTGGAAGTCCCTACAGCGAGCTTTACCTGTAGGAGAACAATTCGCGATCCGGAACATCCCCATCTCTCCATTGTGCAAGCGCTGCAATGAAGAAGAAACTATACTTCATCTGTTTTTCTCATGCCCCTATGCGCAAAGAGTTTGGAACCTTGCACCTCTCTCATCTACATTCACCATTGACGCAGGGTCAGACTACCAACGGGCTTGGGAGAAGGTAAGAAAGATTCACTCTTTACCTCCTATTAGGCTTGAGGCAGGAACTCTCGCGTCTTGGATCCTGTGGAGCATCTGGATCGCAAGAAATCAGTTTGGATTCCAAAACAGAGACTTCTCACCGGAAGAGACAATATCAAAAGCCCTCACTGACGCACGCGAATGGAAGCTTGCTCAATTGGCACCAGAACCCTCAATAGCGAAGCCCTTGATCAGATCGGAACCAAGCCCTAACCGTGAAGGCTTAACCAGAATCTTCACAGATGCAGCGTGGAACTCTACGACTGGACATACAAGACTTGGTTGGATTTTTGATGATCTGGTTTCCTCACCACAACAATCGACGACAGCGCACAACGTTGCGTCTCCCTTCTTGGCGGAAGCATTAGCAGTTCAGGCTGCTATAACCTCTGCTCTCTCTCGCGGCATCGAAACTATTCAGATTCTCTCGGACTCTCAGACTTTGATCTCCACAATCAACCGTCGATCCATGAACCTAGAGATATTTGGCGTTCTTCAAGATATCTACTACCTATCTTCTACATTTAAGACCATTAAGTTCTCTTTTGTTTCTCGTTCAAAAAATTTCAAGGCTGATACTCTGGCAAAACCGGCCCTTTGGGCCCGAACCTCTTTTATTATTTAAGCTAATGAAAAGCCCAGTTTGAACAAAAAAAAAGTGAAAACGTTGTAAACTTCAAAGAAAAGATGTGGTAGCGAGAAGATAAATATATTTTCTTGTATCACTCTCTAGCATAAAACAAATTGAAGTCTTATATGTTTTCTTAACGTGCCTTTTTTATTTTCTGATCAGGAGATGATGAGAGGGGGTGTGGTAATGTACTTTGCTATTTGACAAAACTTATATTGACATATCCATATGCTTACTGTAAAATATTAAACTCCCTTAATATTTATTTTCCTCGATATTGCTTTTGTTAATGTGTGATGTTGATAAGTATGTAGGGTGTTTATCAAATGTTCAATTTTTGTTCAAGACAAAATTTGTTTAAATCAAAGTTTATAAATATAAACAGTATATATATTATATGGTAAATAGGTTAAAAAATTATATTTATAATACTGTTAGATAAATGGTTAATTTTATTTTAAAATATTGATTAATCAATAAAAATGAAAATAAGAGTTATGGTTATCCAAGTTTAACAAATAGTATTCATCATGAACTCGATACCCGCCAAAAAGTTATTTAAAAAAGGTATAATCCATGAGGATGGTACATGATTTTCAAGTTTTCTTTCAAAACTGATGGAACTAGAAAATCTCTTTGGTTTCTTGACACAGTGATAAGAGAACCATGTAAGATCTGGTTATATTGTCGAGTCTCGTATAAAGATTAATCTCATTGCAATTTGATAAGAATCTATAGATAAGAATACATGTTTTATGCTGGTGGATAATAATTTTAACTGATATAAAGTTTCATGAATCTAAAGGCTTCTGCGGTTACAACCTTCTTCTCATATTTGGAGAAATTATTAAAGTGAAAAGTTAGCAACATAGTTCAAAAGAAGCAGTTTTTCTACAAGCTGCAGCAATCACCAACCTTCTTCATCCAAAGGAAGGAGGATAAAGTCAGGTAAACAACAAAGTTATCTGCAAACAAAATATTTTTTTTCTATTAACAAGCAAAAAAATATATCTTTAATTTATTAATCAAGTAAAATTTTGGTTTTTATTTTCATATTTGTGAAAGAAAAACAGCAGATAAGGATGCTTAAATCCAGATCGGGTTTTAGAATCTTGAAAAACTAATTTTTGTTTTTTTCAAAATATCAATTCATCGAAGCTTCAACCACAGCATCAGAATCATGAACTTCAACAGATCCAGAAGGTTTTAGTACTGCGGTTGTGGCTCTGATGCAACCTATATCAGCAGCCCCAGAATGCAACGCTCCCAAACTGCCAGTGGTTGCAGACCCAGAAAGCAGAGTAAGAGCCGCATTAGAACCTCTGATAATGGAAGGATTTACCCCAATCACAAGAACACCATATGCCATGACATCTGTAGAAGAATTAGGAACGACAATCGGATCAGCAACCATTTCAAAGACCATTTTTCGAGCCACCTCATCCTGAGCAGCCTTGTCCCTCGCCTCCTTGACTTCTCTTTTCGAGCGGATTTTGCCACCTTTTGAGCATGATTGGGAATAGCAACAGTCGGTTCACCATTTTTCAGCAGAAACTTCGACCAAAACGTCGAAAATCAAAGCACAAAAGATGAGAAGAAGACCACACATCTAGAACAAAAACAAGCTTACAAGAAATGCTTGCACAAAAGGAAGAATCACTAGTTTAAACTACAAAGTTAAAACAACAAAAAGACAGAACGATAGAAACAAAACCCTGACTAATCAAGAAGGCGATTAAAGATCAAGCAGTATAAAACACGAAGCCATTAAAAACAAAACTGGGACTAAAGACATAAAAGAGAAAAAGAGACGAAAGAAGTAGACATTTCACTTTTCAGAAGACAATAATGAGAAACAAGGAGAAAGGAACAATAATTTATACTCCGAAAACCGAATGTCGCAAAAGGAATGATTGCGACTCCGTAGACGATTCGGTTTCAATGAGAGAAAGTCAAATCCCTTGATTTAGTTCAATCAAAATCCCTCAATCAAATCCGTAATAAATATGTCAAACCAGATTCATAAACCGGGTCTTAGTATACAACAACCAATGAACTCAAACACATCATGTAAGTCAGATCCAGTAATCAACTCATCTGATGACCTGGTTTGTTTTTAAATCGGACTCAGGGGGGACTATCGTTGGAGCCGGGTTTCACCATGTTCCAGACAAGTCCTGTGATTTCAATCCAAATGTGATAAAGCCTAAATTTAATCACCATCAAGGCACAAGAAATAAATATAGGCCTAATAAGGTCGAGACCTACCCCGGGCTCAAGAAGTCGAACACGCAGAGCTCAGAGAAATCAATGAAAACGTAAAGAAATCAAAAACATTAAAGACCACATTAAAACCCTTGATCCACGCCAGAGATCATGACTATCCGCTATAAGAACCTGTAAAAGAAGGAAGAACCAGACATAAGGGACCAAATTTTTGTTTAGCTAAACTATACTCTCATTACATACAATCTCCATTTGTTATTGAGCACCCATTTGTACTCATTGCCAAATCTTCAATAAAACATCTATTTTCCATAGTTGATCATAGTTTTGTCTTTTTATTTCAAACTTAGTTGTCAATTAAGTCTTTTTATTCGTAAATCCTATATCTAAGTGAGTTTTAGGATTCATCACTATTGATATCTTGACATGCGGCTAAAAGCCTATTTAGCGTATGTATCAACTAATGGAGATATAGACATCAGAGACCCTAATAGAAATTCGAAATGCGGCAGTCGTCTCGAATGAAAAACAAAAAAACTGTAATGTTAAGAGTTATTTTTCTAATGACTAGAAGATTATGGGTCCGTTCCGTATGCTCGTACATCCCCTAAGGAGAAGTTGAAACTATAAGTTTTTTTTTTGGAGAAGAGACTAACAACTGCTTGGTAAATGCGAAAGAGTTATCAAGAAACAGAAATTGATGATGGAGAGAACTGTCATATAGCAACAGCGTAATGATTGTATCCCATCAAATCAGTTTTGGGCTGGAGGTTCTTCATGAAATTGATCAAACAATGTCAGATACACCTGTCGCTGCTAGCAAGGCGGTTAAAACTCTTGGTTCTGCTCTGACAGCCAAGCCAAGTCCCTTATTGTTACCGTCTCTTTCACTGTGCTTACTACACGGTTAGGTACTTAGGTTACATGTGTTATTAATATATCAAAGATTGTCCATCTTGGTTTTAATTGATTCAATATTTTAACTTAAAAGACTGTTTAATTCAAAATTAAGGACATACATGTCACTGAAACCAAATCCAAGATCCGATTCTCATTTCCTTTCCAATACCGGTTTTCTCATCCTGACTTGATTAAACCGGTGGTTTAGCTATTGCCTTTTGAACCATCTCGATACCTGCAGAACAAGAATCAAGAATGGAGGAGACAATCTTTCTCTGCCGCTCTTTGAACTCCATCGCCAATTTAACATCCCACTGCACGTTTTCTCCATCCACAGAATCAGCGTCGCCAAGGTTCTGCATCATGTCGTCAAATGTTGATTTGAGATTCTCGAGTACTCCCATCTCTACTTCCAAGTTCTCCCATAACTTACAAGAACCAATAAAAAGAGACAAAGTTAGACATGTAACTGATCCCTTGTGATAGAAAAAAGCATCAAAACATACATCTGTTTCGGTATGATGAACAAGACCATGAGCTCTCCGCAAGTAGTTCAACAATGGAGTAGGCAAGCCATAGTGGAAGATGTTGTGATTGCTCGAGAGCCATGTCCCACGTAACATGTGAGTTGTCCAAGAATACTCACTCTCCATGTCTTCATCATCATCATCATCATCAATGACATCAACATCTGCAAATGAAAAGAGATTCATACACTAAGTTTTCAAGAGAGCTGAGTGAATGATCACAGATATGATTTATACCTAAGGGAATGATATCATAAAGGTTATCTCCTTTTGGTAGAAACCCATAGAATGTTAACAGATGCGAGCTAGAGTAGTTTCCGTAGCTAAGATAACACTGTTCCCCTTTGTTGCAAGGTCTTGAGAGTGGGAACTTCAACGAACTTGTTTCCACATCTACTTTCCCATACTTCACTATGTGTGGTTGTATCTGCAAAACCCACCAAGATTTTCTCAAATCTCAAATCATCAACTGCTTAAGCATACTAAAAAGGATCATAAACATACAGAATGATTGAGAAAACCGGCGACAGGAATCAAACAAGTCCTCAGCTTCCCATCAGGGAACTTGATTTGCATGCTGTTGGAGTAATACAACTCACAAGCCCATAAGTAATGCTCCCATGTATACATCTCCGGTGGAAATACATTCTTGTGGTTCGACAAAAGAGGTATCAGTTCATCATACCTCTCACGCAAAAGCTTCAAGATACACAAACAAACAGTCAATAGATTCAAGAAATGTAATAAAGATTTATAACATTAGATCTTGTCACACCTCTTTAGATTGCATTATCTCATCTAAGAGCAGTGTACCATCAAGCACCATGACTGCATCAACCCCAAAACTCAAACCTGTAAAGAGAATCAGTGTCTTGTTGTTATCTCTTCAAAACAAAACAAAAAAACTGCTACAAGAGTTAGTTCTTACCGGTACAGAAACTCTCCTGCAGAGAGTCAAAGTATGGTTTGAATCTAGACTCATGGTTATGCTTCTCCCTCATTGTCCACAATAGCATCATTGTCTCAGATGTCATGCCATCTATCTTCTCCAATATTGGGAGCTGAAAAGAGAAGTAATGACTCATCAATATAACAATGAGATGATGAAACTGACACAATCTTTGATTCATACCATATCAGAGCTGTATACATACTCCTCAGAAATGAGACTTGAGATTGGTATCTCTAAAGCAACATCTCCAAATTTCAAGTCTTCAGTAGCTATAGCTCCACGTCCATAGCCCTCAATCTCTGATCAGAAAACACACACTTGGATCACTGTTGATAAGAGAGAAAAAAAACACATTGCAACATCTAAAAGCTTACGAGTGATCTGCAGTTTGGTTTTGACTCCATTTCTCTGACCCCATTCTACTAATCTGCTTTCCTTCTCGCATCTATGGCTATCACCAACTCTAGCTTCCTCCCCTTCCGCTCCAACAACCTCACTGACTCTAACTTTTACAGCTTCTCGTAGAGCTGCTTCCAATGTTTGCGGTTTACAAGAAGAAGCTGGGATGAGGGAAAAGATCCAGGTGAGAGCTGAGACTTCGTTTCTAACACTGTAAACTCCTCCTGGAGTGCAAGCATCATCACCAAAGTAAACTTCCACCTGCATTTCACTCAATCTATCATCTAAAGCAACTTAACAGTGACTCATTTTTGAACCAAGTAGTGTTAATATGCTCTACTTTACCTTGTCGAGGTTAGCTATTCTTCCAAAGTGAAGCAGCTTCTCCAATGCAGCATTCAGCAACTGTTGAGACAATGATCCACTAAGACTCACTGTTTCCTTTACGCCTAAACCTTTGCAACTCAAGAGCTTCTGCAGAGACAAAAGTTATAATACATGTGAGATAATTGCTTGGTTCTCCTTGTCACGTTTCTATACAAGAAGCCAGATTTAACGGTCCCAGCAACATTTTCTAACTATATATCTACATGAATATTCAACTTTCTAATGAACATTAAAATCTAGTCTTCTGATTACAATGAAACTGAGAAACAAAAATAAAAAACTGATGAGTACTGAGATAAGAGAGGAGGAACAGGAGAGAAAAATGGGCAAAATCTGACCTTTTTATGTTGATAAAAGGGATCATCTTCGGACAGCTCTAGGCATAACTCAACAACAGTCTCTGACATTATATTCAAAGCACCAACCTTGCCATTAACCCAACAAACAAGATTCATCATCATTTAAAAAAAAAAAAAAGGTCTATTATTACATAACAACTGATAAATCTTAGGGTTTAAGAGAAAGGAATCTGAAGAGTACCATAAAAAAGAGTTGAGAAAGCGACGAACTTTGCAGACTTGAAGTAACACAGAGACAGAGTCGAGTTAACGGAAGCAGCAGAAGAGGGTTTCATTGTTTAAAGTGGAAAACTGAAACAGCTAATAAAACCTCTTTTTGTTCCGGAAGGTTTCAGGGCCTACCGGTTTGATTTCGAAATTTATGGTTTACTAATCAATCTCAACCGGTTAACTTTCATGGTACTTTTCGCTCATCGCAAGCTAAAACTTTTACAACCTCAATCGTCTAACGAGATAGTGTGTTTATCGAAAACAGTTTATTATCACTGTATATACCGGTTCAATGTACAACTGAGCTGATTATATACAAGACTCGATTGGTTAGGCTAACCAGATGCCTTAACCACTAAACCAATCTATACGGAATCTATTTACATTGAACCGGTATATACAGTGATAATACAGTTTGTCTCATTGTATTTAATGTTTTGCATTGTTTCTCCTTTGACGTTTGATACTAAAAACTCATCATAAGAAATCTCATTCCATTAATTACCACAAAACATGAACACAACAAATGATCTTAGCAGAAGGCAAGACTCCAAAATCATCAAATCTTCTTAAAAAAACTGACAATAATCTCAAGACTTTTTGTTCTTGTTCTTATTCTTGTTCTTGTTTTGGTTCTTTTTCTTGGCACTGCATTCAACAGGCAAACCCTGCCAGAACCGTTTCTTATCCTGACAATAATTATAAACCATGAACTTCTTCTGAACCCATTTGAGAACTTTCCGGCTCGAAGAATCCATTCCTCTCTGCGAAAACCACTCGCTTGTACTGGTGGAAGAAGAAGAAGACGAGGAGCCGCTGGGACTACAAGGGGTAGTAGTCGTGGTTCCATTATCAATCGACCAGACACAGGCATTGTCAGAGTTGTAGTTCATGAAAGATGCTACGAATGGTCCTTCTGACCAGTTTGTCTTGACCAAGCCTCCCCTTGTGGCCCAATCATCTGCGTTCCATAAACTACCGTACATTCTCATGGGTTGGCTCCTTGGATAAGCCACACCCATTGCTTCCAAATTCTTGAATTCTCTAATTGGTTTCCCATCAACGTAGAACCTATATGTAGAGTTTAAATATGTTAACACCAGAAATTATTCAGTGACATTTTACCAAAAAGAAAAAGTGATAAATAATTATGTTGGGATTAGTTTTTGCCAGCCCCTCTTTTTTACTAATTAATCGATTTTAACGATAATTAATATCGGTTTTAAATTTTTATAAGACTAGCTAAAAATAACTGTAAAATATACGTACACTATGTGACTCGGATTCCAAAGAATGGAGTAGTTGTGGAACTCAGCTGTGGGATCGAACCAAAGGTAAAACTGTTGCTCTCTATCACCTTTGCCTTGAGTGTAAACGTTAGTGTGAAGTATGTAAGGATCTCCACTAACATTCCCCAGGAACTCGAAATCTATCTCGTCCCATATTAATCCTTGAGACTTCAACTACACAGCAAAATCTATTATTCAACGTAACATAAGGTAGTAGATTTATATTTATCTCTAGCTAATTAAGCTTACGTAGAATGTGGTCACGGTCCCGGCGGAATTTCCCGGAACAAGTTTGATCTGCATGTCGACCTTTCCGTACAAATACTCGGCTTTCGATTGAAACCCTGATCCCGAAGATTGATCAAGAAAGAGGTTCAGAAGAGTACCATTGTTCAAAAAGTTTCCTCGACCATCACCCCATGTTATGTCAATGTCTTGGTTGAGATAGTTAGCGTGTGCCACAGGAAATGTGTTTAAACCAAGAAAAAGAATTAGTGACATAAACAAAAGTGTCTGAGAAACCATTTTGGTTTTCCACTTTTGGAAAGTATCTCTTCTTGAAGGTTGTAGGTGGTGGAAGTGTTGATTTGAGTTCGAGTCATTCAGATGAGTATTGATTGGTGGGTGTTTATATAATGGGGTTTTGATTCCTTACTATAATTTCAGTCCTTAAATTTACTTTAATTTTCTTAAAGAAAAAAGTTGGATTAGTGTGGCTAATGTGAGAAGCGACCAGCCTGGAGAGCATAAACCAAAGCTATAGTGCTATACATCTTGAACATTTAAGTCAATTAATTATTGCTACTGTATTACATTTTAATCTTAGCCAACCCAATTTAAATATTTCAACTTTATGTATATGGTGGAACTTGAAAAAATAAAGCCAACTTTTTGGACGGTACTATTTCCTCATAGATTATTATGCGATTGACTTTAGCTCTTGAATGCGTTAGACAGACTAACTGGATCCACCAAATATGATTTGTAAAACTGTAAACAATCAAACTGGCTGGTGTGGAAGCTAAGAAATAAATTACATAAACGATTAACTCTTCTTAAATTACATTATAATTACTCTCAACTTTTTTGTTTTATCTACCAAGGTCCAAATGTCATATTGCATCCCTTTAGAGACCTTATTTATAAAGTACTAACAGTAAATGACCATAGAATTTTCAAAATGAGACTTTATTTTAAAGTTTGCAAAACTTTAAATTTGAAATTTTTAGGTGTTTTTCTCCAAAAACAAAACTTCAAACTTAATTTCAATTTTTTTTCTATTTTACACTATGATCCCTATATTTGTTATAATTAATATAAATCGATAAAACTTTTATAAATCTTGTACATATATAAAACTTAAAAATATTAAAGTAATATTAATTAATAAAATATTACATTAAATATATAAAATTATAAATAGAAATACATGGTTAAATATTAAAATACAAGAAAAATACCATAATATTCCATAAAATTATTTCCGTAATGTTCTATCTTCGATTAGACAAAATTATTTTTGGAAAAAAAAATTAAAAACTTTGAGGCTCCGGAGTAATTTTATCAGACTATTAGTTTTTTTGTAATATTTAAATTTATCTAATAATTATGTCTTCATTTATCTTTTTAAGAGTTTTCATTAAGTTTTGTAATATTTTTTGCTTTATAATTAAAGTCTTAAAATATTATAAGAGCATCTCCAAAAAAATACTCTATTTTAAAGTTTCCAAAACTTTATATTTGAAATTTAAAGGTAGTATTCTCCAAAATCAAAACTTGAAACTTAACTTCATAAGTATTTATATTTTATGATAAAGTCCTTATGTTTATCATACTTAATTTAAATTTATACAACTTTAAAATAAATATAACTTATGTAAAAATATTATAGAAATATTGATTCATAAAATGTTACTCTATATAAAATTTTACATAGAATACAAAATTAAATATCAAATTACAAGTAAAATACCACATTATCCTTAAAAAACTATTTTTTGTAATATTTTAATATATGATTAATAAACGCATTTGTTACGTTTTTTGTAATATTGTTGTTTTGTAAATCTAGTTTTAAAAAATATAATTCTTTATTTTAAAGTTTTTATTTAATTTTATGTGTAAAATTTAAATTGTAAAGGAAAATTTGAGATATTTATGAGTTATAAATTTTTTAAGGATTAAAAAAAATTAATTGGAAAAATATTTAAGAATCATAAATGTAATATGTATTTATAATGGCTAAAATGCAAATAAAAATATGAAACTTTAAATTTGAAGTTTTGAACAGTGACACTCTATATTTGAAGTTATAGAGTGTCTTTTAGAGATGCTCTAAGATAGACAAATAATTATTGAAATCGAAATTTTCTCCAACATGTTATTTCCGTAAAGTATACAAAATGTTTATCTCCACAAGATGCGGGTCGAAACCTTGTTTAATATGCATGAGTAGTCCAGTTTTCAAAGCATACATACATATATATATATATATATATATATATATATATATATATAACTAGAATCGGCCCGCCCTACGGGCGGGATATTAGGAAAAGAACTACTCCATATGAATTTACATTAATTTTATGAAACATTTTTAAAAACTTTGTATGATATTAGGATTAAACATATCCTACTGGCAGATAAGCAAATGAAAAATAATTGAAATATAATATATGTAGAATATAAGCATTTTATTAAAACTTTTTTCAAATACACCATATCATTGAAACTATTTTAGATTATTAAACAAATATTATTGTTAGTTTTTATAGTATAAATGGTTGTTGTTTATTTTTATTTTATTACCTTTTGAATACTAACTTTGTACATTAGTTTTATTATATATATATATATATAATTAGTTTATTATATTCTTAAAAATTTACCATATTTTTTATTACTAAAGTTTTATTAAATATTGTTCTTTTATTTTCATAATATTATATTTTCAATAGATATATTGCGTACTATATTTTCGGATCAAGTAACACTGATTCAATGAATATTTTGAACAGGATTTTGTAAAGGTATATTGTTATGAAATTAATTATCTATTATAATCTATTACTATAAGATAAATTTATAAAAGTATATTCCACCAATATTTACCTTTAAATCATAATATGCAGATTTTGATGCTACTAAAGATAATGAATCTTTACGTTTATGGAATTTAACCAATATATATTTTAGTTAATTCCATAAAGAACTTTGTTAAGCATATAAACCTTCGACCAACAGTAGCTGGATATGGAGAAGAGTTTAGGATACAAATCATTGTGTCTACACCTATTGGAAGTAGTGTCGATTTTTTTTTTTGTGGGTGCATTTTTGATTCGATATATGAATTCAATGGTACGTAATTTGCTGTAAACTTACTCTGTGCAGTGAACATATCAATTGATGTACCAAGTGTTATTAACTGAAACGATTAACTGATAATTTTCTAATGATTCAGAGAAGAAGATTCAAGTAGAATCGCAGTCTAGAAAGAATATTATATACAAAAACACATAGACCAAATCCTTGTGTGCACTCATATGCTTTTTCTACATGTGGGCTTATATATTAAGTAGATATGATTACACCCTACTTGCTGTTAAGACTCTTTTTATATTTAGACAAAGTAGGTTGTTGATGGTTCCAGTTTGGGAGAAGGCCACACATCAAATGTAGCTTCTAGTTCATCAAAGTACTGCAGATCTCTGTTTTGTATTTATCCTCTTTTGTGTCCTCTATATCAGTAGCCGTACAACTGCAGCAGATACACATCTATTTCTTTCTTCAAATGATCATGTCTTGTCATGTTTAACGTGCTAAGGATGATGCAATCGACATCTCCGTTCTTGAGACAGCCTTCATACTTTGAACAGTAAGAAGATTAGATGACACAGGGAAAGAAATATCTACCTGAGACTTCTTCATGTACTATAGAGTAAGAATTGAGATCTGAGTGTCTTCTGTTTTGACTGATCCTAAACCACAAATATAAGAAATATTAATACAATGCATAAAGAAGAATCTGTTGCAAAAGTAATATCAGGAAATATGGAATTGCAAGTGCCTCACTTTAAATGAAAGAGACATGTCTAGCTTCTGCATCAGTTTCCTCGTCGGAAAACACGTGTTCCCGAGGTGGCATTCAAGAACAAACGTCCTGCAGAAAATTATTCCATGTGTGTTTTAAGAATATTAAGCTCCTCCTACGTAACTAAATTTTAAAAGTAGTATATGTGATAAGTATGCATGTGTTTTTAATTCAAGACAAAAATATACCTCCTACAATCTTTGTGTTAATGCTACTTGCAACAACAACCCCTAGATATCCCGGAATCCTTCAAGTTTATTGTGAAAAGAGTCAGCCTGTGAATCAAACAGACTCAAAGTGACAGAGATATGTCTGTGAAGAGGAAGACAGATCATAAATGGTCAGATATATATTCAAAAGGTTTTGAATAGATTCAAATATATAAGAGAGTTACCTGTCTATCTTGATAGTCGCCGTAACTCGCTCTTTTACCTGAGGAATGTCACTCAGTGTACTTCTCACAACAGTGAGCTCACCAATAACGGCTGCGAGATTGAGAACATCTTAATTTATTATATGTTTCAATGATAAGTCTGTCGTAAGTGACACTTCTTGTGGTTATGTCTTTACCTTGTTGAGTCTCTCATCGAACTTGACTGCTTGCACTACTCCAGCATCGTATAGCTTAGGGTACGGACCAACTGCATCAAACCAAAGACTTAGAATCTCCAATTTTGATCATATCTCGAATAAGGAGTCTAACTTACTTACCTGGACGAAGGAGATGAAAAGAAGCTGCAGCTCCTCTGCTCCAAGATTGCAGAGCGATGAAACATCGTGATCATCGAACCTGAAACGTTCTCCAGAAATGGGAGAATCTGGTTCGTTTAGCACATCTAGATTGGTTGAATCACTTAACCGGATTTTCAGAAGAGACTCCGAAAGCCTGAAGTTATGGTTGCACCGGTGAACCAGCCTGGAGACTGTAAAAAATGTGAAAAAGATCTTTATAAAACAACATTGTGAAAAAAAAATAGGTTCAGTAATGATCACCAAGAAGAACAGATGAGTTAGCCATAATTGGGAATTTTCTTTGTTTTGGAGAATCACAAAATGTGAGGATGATGTTAAGGGTAGAAGACTTATCCTTTTATAAGTAAAAGAAAACCGCCCTGGTGTTAGATGAGTACCATTGAATGAGAAGTTGTCCTTGATTCACGTCGGTGGAGTTAAGACGAAGACAAATCGTAACGTCTAGGGTTAAATACGAAACAACGGCTGCTTGATACGAAGGTTCCCGAGGACGATTCAGCTAGCTTGATTTGATCACCGGCTGGCTTGATTTGATCTCCATTGTTGTATCGCGTAGATAGAAGAAGACCACTAACCCTATTTCGAGAAGACAACGGGTTAGAGCCTAAAGTTCAAGCCCATACACAAAGACCAAATCAATTGTATTATAACTTAAATGAAACGGAGCGTTTCGTGATGGATCTGACGTGTCACGCTGTCAACGCTTGACTTTCCACGCTGGATCCTATGTGGCGGAACGTGAGAGATGGAAACATTCTTTTATATATATATAGATTTCCAAACTGTATTGGTTTCAAATCCATATATTTTATGGCCTGATCCTGATACAACAATACCCATCCTAATTAATATTTGTCAAAAAATGTTATTTACGTAAAACGTTGCCGTCCATAATCTTATTTGATTAGTTAGGATGGCTATTGTTATATCAGGATCGGCCATAAAATATATGGAATTGAAACCAATATAGTTTAGAAATTGTATGATCTAAGGTGGTGTTATTCAATTATGTATTTTAATAAAGTTTAGATTAAACACAATTCACTGAATCACTGTTATTTGAATTGTGATTATAAATTCTATTTTGAAATCTAGTGTTGTTCAACTTTTAATGATTTTAAATTTTTTTGTACTTTGAATTGATTTCAAATCATTTATTGTGGAGTTTCATGAATAAATAATTGAATTTAAAATCCAATCCACACTACACAGATTTTAGAATCAATCAACTTAAACTATCATAAAATTTTAAAATTTGATATATTACAAACACATTAGTAATTGATTATAAATCACTAATTGAATAACACCCCCTAAATATATATAAAGAGATTTGAAAACTGGATGATTCATACATATTAAATAAGGTTTCAACCCGCATCTTGTGGGGATAAACATTTTGTATACAAATTATATTTACGTACTAATATTTATTTTATATTCTACATATTATAAAATAAAAAATAATAATATATATTAAATAATTGAGAAAACAATAGAAATAAATTGGTGCAAACACATAATCATCAATTAAATATAATAAATAACGTTTCAGTTATATATTTCCTTATTTCATTTTCCTGTTTTAGTATTATGCTTTGTGTTTATGATAATCTTCACAAAAAAAAAGAAGCTAAAGTAGCTACTATAGTGCACAATCTTAATTTCAATACTATGGTTTCCTTAAATAGTCCAAAATTCAAGGTCTTCCCAATGTTATGCCAAAAAAAAAGATAATCTTCACATTCTTGCAACTCCTCTCAACCAATCTCAAAGCCTTTTGACTTATATTAAAAGCTTGGCTGATATCGAGCTCCCTAAGTTTATGGCAGTTTGAAGCTACTTTTGTCATCGATACATCTGTCAGCTCTAAGCAGCCGTAAACACATAAAACCTCCAACTTAGGGCAGCTCAGAGGTATCTTTGTTATTGATGCATCTGTGACACCTAAGCAGTTCTTAATACATAAAACCTCCAAATTAGGGCATCTGCAAATGTTCACTCAAAAATTAAGATCAAATTTTATTAAAATAGTGATGATGTTAAACTTAATTGTTTTTGCTATAGGGGAATCCTACAAGTAGTGATCGCATATACCTCTCGGCAGCATACGACCGAGATTGATCCGAACAGTGCCTAGCGGATCTCCTTGAGACCACATTGGCTTCGATCCACAACACACCAGAGAAAGGAGTCACTTCTGCTCAAACTCGTAACTATACCAAAGACTTAAAATCCGAGTGGACCGAGTCCCCTCAAACCAAGTTTCTAGATCGAAGACCGAATTGAGCGGCGGGTCGACGCAAGCGTACATCCAAGGCTTGCATACGAACATAGGTCCTTTCCAACGTTCTTCAAGGCTTAGCCGTGAGAGTATGTCAATGAGACATATTAGGGACAAAATTCTACATCGAGTATTGGAAGGGATCCTTAACAATCTATAAGATAGATGAATCACTCCTTTTATCACTAAATGGTTCTAAGTGTGAAGTCCATCTACTTTAACATGGTAATCCATCTAGCTTAACAAGACATTCCTTATTCAACTCAGACCAGTCATGGCTTAGACCAGATCCGATCTCCTTCGTTCTTGTCGTTCATTTCGATAATAGCTTCTTTCATCATGTGTTTGGTTTTTCCTTCGCCTTCTCTTTGACACGGAATTAAGTTGCATATAATCAGAATCCTCGGTCTTTCTTTTGATTAATCTATACTTACTTAAAAGTTGCATAAGGTTTTTTTTTTAATCTTTCCCGACATGTCTTTATTGTTTCATATCATCATCTTGTTCCCACAGTCAACTTTTGATTGATTTTAAACGGTCTTTCTTATTACAATCTAAAACCAAAATACAATAAATCGTCCTTTATTATATTGGCCAACTATCTTGGCCTAGAGTTCGTAATAATGAATTCGATAAATTTGCAGAACACTCAATATCCCCTTTTTATTGGGTAACTAGGGCCGGCCCGCCCTACGGGCGGGATGTGTTATATTTATATTTTTCATTACGAAAATATGATTGTTAATATGTAAATCCAATGGTAGGGGTTACTTTGGAATTTGATGTTGTAGTTGGTTTGTTTGTGTAAAGTTAGATCGATATGGATGGACAATTAAAAATGAAAATCATGTTCTTTGAATTATTTTGAGTTTTTTTGTAGCAGACTCTACTGTAATTGTCTGCTGTATATAATATAGTGCGATTTTGGTTGAGCAAGTGCATTAGTGGAAATAACATGAGTTTTATAGGTTGGGTATCGCTGTGGACCTCTGATTTATATGATTAACTCTGGTAATAGTATTTCTTTGTGGGGGCTAATCGATTCTTATTGTTTCAGCAAACATATTAGCCAATATAAATTGTTTTCCACATAGTTTTAAGATCACCTAATGGAAATATTGGCGATTCTACGTTGTTCTAGCAAAAATAATGGCAAAGATTGTGATGAAGTCACAGCAGATCACTGTGAAAATTTAAAGTGTATACGCATATATGATACAAACCGGAAGTGGAATCACCCATAACATTTGGAACGTTTGTGTTATCAGTATCAGAGCCCAATTCTGTTTCAGCGGTGGATCTCAACTCAGTGGAGCCGGTTTTATGGGTTTTCACAGGCTTCACAGCCGTCTTTTTCACCATCACGCGAGCAGTTCTCACATATCATAAAACACTAAAAGGGAAGATTTTTCTGCAATGTGTATGATGAGAAAAACAACAATGATTGTTGATGTTTATTAACTAACTGTTACAGAGTTATCATCTAAGAAAATGAGAAGTAATATTTAATTACCTTTTTAGAATACCAAGCATAATATGTCCGGCCCTATTAACAACAATAAATCTGTCTCACACGCGTAAAAACGATTATATTTGTATTCTATAAATTCCTTATTAAATTTTTTTTGTACCCTCCTTTCATTTAATTCAAAAAAAAGAATCTCGCTTAGATAATTACTCAAACAATATTATAAAGTAGCATAACTAATAAACATTTTAAATTTATACTTATTCAACACTTGAAAGTTAGCTATGGAATTAGTTTTATGTATATTCCTAACGAAAAAGCCTCATGCTCCTAGGAAAAAGTGTAACCGGAGTTTCCCCGATCCTTATTCAACTTGTGTCAATCAGGGCACAATAGCTGATCGGTTAGACTACAATATCCAAAATGATTATACATCGGTAGAGGAAGGCCATAAGCAACTACAAAAGGTTTGATTCTTAACCAAAAACTACATAAGTTATTTTATTGTGAGGTCTTAGAGAACTAACAGAGAGACATGTTTCTTTTATAGGCGGAGAGAACACAAAGAGAAAGAGCAACGGTGAAATGTGCGATGATACTCCTTATACTTTGGTTCCTAATGATTGTCCTTTTAATTCTCAAGATTGTATTGTTTTAGTCACATCACTTACGTATCATTTTTCTAAAGGATCAGCTGTCAGCTGCCCTTTTGTTATAAACAAACGTTAACCATGTATTTTTCTTGTTGAGTTATCATTTTCCAAGCGTATGTAGAGTTTCAAAAAAAAAACAAATAGCAGTTTATTTTTGTTTTTTGTTGTCTTGAAAATTTGGAACTGATGGTAACACTGGAAAGGAAAAAACAGTTTCATCCATGTATAATGGAATCACATTGATAAAATATTAGATGAACGCAGCAGAGAAAATATAAGCTTTCATTGATATTGATAAAAAGTTGAGTACAGATGAGAGAAACGTTTTATGGAGTCTCTCCATTTACTTGCTTGCTGCTGTTTTAACGTAGCTTTCATTGATATTTTACCCTGATACACTATCCCAATCCAGACATTGAGAAGCATTTAGATTAATGTGCATTGCATAGATAGTATCAGGTGTCAAACAAAAGAGACCTTGCATGTGTAGCATCAGGTCCTTTCTAAGATCCATCAAGATGAAGTGCCTTTTCTTGTATCATTCTCAGTCTCGCAGCTTCTCTGATCTCTCCTGGGTCTCTTCTTCTTATTCTTCTATGTGATCCCTCTTTGTCTCAGTTGACTCCCTCTTTAAAACTGTTCCTGTTTCTATTTCTCCCTCTCACTGATATCTAATGTCTCTCATTGTTTCTGTTTTTCATACTCTGATTCCAGTTCTGTTTCTTTCCTAACTCAGGCTCTTTCACAGCCATCTCATCATCCAGAGCCTAAGCTTTATCATCCTCCTGAGTCATGAACTGACCATAGCAAAAAATGTGAGCAACAGAAAATAAGTTCAAGACAACAGAGATGTGTAAAGCATCTAACCGGTGAAACTACTCCGATGGTGAAAATTTACGAACATGAAAAACGTACACAACAATCATCGAAATCTGGAAAATGTCTGGTGAAATAACTGTAACAGAAACTAAAAAAAAATTGACGATTATAAAAGATTCATGACGGCGAAGATGTGTAAAAAATTAACCGGTGAAACTAATCTGACTATGAACAAAAGGGGGAGTTAAATTGATAAACTGAGAGGAAGACTGAAACGTGAGCCATAGAACACCATTTTTACTGGGTTATTTAGAACGAATGAGAGGATGATTCTCAAAGGTGTAAAGCAACCTTTTTATAGCCGAATTCCATCGCCTTGCATAACAAAACTCGCATTGAATAGATCGTGGATCATTAATGGAAGGTTAAAGTGGATATCTCGGTTACTTGTACCGTTCCAGACTGTAAGAAAGAAGATGAGAGATCGTTTTCAGAACCCTAATCGCTATTAGAGCTGGAGACGAAAAAAGAAGAACACGTGATAAAGAAATGGTGCGTTTCATCAAGGAAAAGCTAGTGGGCTAGACAGAGAGGTGACACGGCCCAACAAAAGTAAGAATCCATACGAATGAAGGAAAGCAATAAATGGAACGGTGCGTTTAGCACACAGCGGACACGTGTTGAGACGACAGACACTGAATTTCTGACCAGGACGCTGATGTGTCAGTAGGAGAGAACCAACTCTATTTTATAGTAATAGATGATGTTCTGTTCTTCAATAGTTTTACACGCTGTTTTTTTTCTGTGAAAAGAAGACAATTAAACTATCTACATTATCACATGTTAAGGATTATAATCTCTATCTTTACAATCTAAGAATTTAAGACATTGATAAATTCACAGAACATCTTAAATCAACTTTCATTGGCTAATGATGTTTCTTGTTCAAAAGTTTTTTCAAGAAATTTTTAACAAGACGGTTATGCACTGCTACAGTTAAGTTATTCAAAAATTAATCCATGTGTATAAAAGATATAAAATGTGAGAGAAAAAGACAGAAAAACTATAGACAAATATAGCTGATGAGAAAAAGAAATGATAATGTAGTTTTTTTTTGTAACTAAGGGTCTGACTGGTGTAACCGCAGCGGTTGCGATTGCGGTTGCGGGAGTTTGCGGGTGCGGGTGATTGCGGTTTTAAGCGTTTTTTAGAGATTTGTACGACTGGTATAGCTGTTAGAAATTGTTGCGTTTGCGGGATTCTTATGACTGGTAAATTACAAAACGCAACATCTGTTAAATAATAATTTAACAATATTTATATTTTATGTAATTATAAAATATTAAAAATCATAATAATATGATAAATATAAAATTTATATTTATAAAATCATATTATTCAATTTTAAAAATTTATAGAAAATATTTTAGTTTTGAATTTTATAATATAAATTGAAATATAATATGAATACATTTTACAATTTCTATTATTTCAATTGAAAATTTTTATTGGATATTTTTAGTATTATTTTTATTTATTCTGTTTTTAAAGAAAAAAAATTTACCCTCCCGCAACCGCCCGCAACCGCAAACGCTAGCTGGAACCAGCTTTTGATTTTAAGAGGTTCGGAGCAGTTTGAAGCGATTTGTAGCGTTTTCTGTGATTGTTTCGAAACGCCAACAACCGCTCTAAACCGCAAAAGCTGCGTTTGCGGGTGGTAGTGGGAAAACCAGTCGGCACCTAAATGATAATGTAGTTCCTTGGCTGAAATGCTTAAAGATCCAGTCACCGAACAAACTCTCTAAGGCACTAACACGATTTCAATATCCAAAATCCTCCAACAATATTATCACAAATCATAAATTCATGTACATAAAAGACTTAAGTGTATGCTTAATGCTCACACATCATTTCAGCTCTTCATGGCTTAACATATTCTCTGATGAACTCTTGCACTTGCTCTGTTTCTCCTGTTAGTCCAGATGCTTCAGCGACAGTGACTTTGTTCAAGCAGTGCGAAAAGGAAAACACTTCTCCTTCAATCCCAAGAGTAAAGTCATTGGCTATGTCAGCTGTTGAAACCGCACTCCTCGAAACCCTAAGTTTCTCTCTGCAAAACACACACACATTATTACCAAATGGAACATCGATGAGAGCTTTTCTTCAGGAAAACAAATCTTACATTTCTTTCTCCATCTGCTTGCGGATGAACTCTTTTGTGTGTGCAGTTATTTTATCTGTCTTGTTGCAGCAGAGCAGGACTGGGATCTTATTCTTAACCACGCTTGCATTGGTAAGAATGTCGTAGAGGTACCTGGAGAAGTACAAAACCATGTTTAAGTGTTCACTCTCTAAGAGTCACTTTATTATGCCTAAGCAAAGCATATCTTATGTGGTAGTTAACTTACTCTGAAGCTGCACGACAATTAGGGAGGAACTCAAGTGCATCTACTACAAACACAATAGCGGCTGCTCGTGGCAAGTACTCTTCTAGCTTAGATCTAAGCCGAGAGTGCCCAGGAACATCAACAAGATGAACGGGCTTCGTTTTCTGTCAAACAAACACGGCAATGTCTCTGTTTAGTCCACAAAAAAAAAACACTTTAGCGTCTTAAACGAAACCAAAGTGAAGATCTTTCTTTACATTAGTGTTTTCAGTGTGGAGCACAAAGGTGCCTTCGTTAGGTTCCATTGACGTCACAGAACCCTGATGAGAAGATCCATCTCGGAGCTGCCACAAACATAAAATGTAATCAAAACATCTTATAATGACACAACAGCAGCTCTTTTATGAAAAAAACTAGAATACATTTGTAGGTAAATAAGAAAGCATACTTGAAGTGAGAAAAGGAACAGAAACCATAAACACTCACTTGATAGAAGAGAACGGTTTTGCCACTTCCGCTTAGGCCAGAGAGGAGTACAGTATTGGCCTTCGTACGTCTGAACAAGCGAACTGCACAAGGCAGCCAAAAGTGACGACATTCATTAACCACCGAAACATTTGATTTTCTTTATGTAGTATAACCAAAGTGAGATATTTCAAAAACATAAAAAAAAATTGGAACCAAGAACACAGAAGCACCTTTACACTCTGAGATACAAATCTAAAGTGCCACCTTTAAAACATCAAACTCCTCAACCGCAAACAAGAATGCAAGAAAACTAGCGCAATTTCATGTATAGATACAAATTCTATGCCTACAAGGTTCCCAGTAGAATAGTATCCGGATCCTAATATAAACCAACAAAACAAGTTGAAAGAGAAGAAGAATGACTACTACTACTTACTAGAGAAGAAAAAGAGCAAGAAGATGGTAGTTAATAACAGAACACCAACAGCAGCATAAAGCTGATCCTGTGGTATCTGTTGAACAAATTCAGTTCCTTGATTCCACCATTGCTCCCCCACAATTCTCAAATCCTCCAAGTTCTTCTCCATTTTTCGCCTGCATTAAAACACACAACGATAATTAATCTCCAAGGGAAGCAGATGATTATGCAAAACTGCAGACCAAACAAATCGTAATGATCAACCAGCAAAGACAAACTAAAAGTGAAGTGATCAGCTTCTTCTTTCAGGCATTTTAACGAACAGATCTTGTGCAATCGAACACACATTGTCCAAAGGATAAATTCACGAAAAAAAGTTAAATATATTCACAGATCAACCAGGTAAAAACACACACATTTGGTTCAAACAGTGATGCTTACAAAACCCAGATCGAAAAAAAGAGAAATTGTAAAACCCTAGATCTAGAGAAACAACAACGAGAATTGGGAAAAAAAAATAAGAGAAAGAGGAACATAACAGAGAAGAAACTCACTCAGTCACTGATGAGAAGCACGGCAGGAGTCGAAGAGATGGAATGGAGACTGTCTGTCCTACGTGACGATGAGAGATTCGTTCTGAAGATGTGAATACGTTTAGTTGGTCTTTTTTGAAGTTGGTCAAGGGTATTTTCGTCAGAATCGATACACATCTGACTTAAACAAGTGAACTTATGAGGGTCAACGCGTAGAATAGTTACCGATCGGTTTTTTTTTTAACACACAATTTATTATGATATTACAATTATTATGAACATTACATAGACGATTCGATAACCGACAATACTACCTGTCTTATGAAGATCTACGCCTAACTGCATCATCTGAGCCGTCCTATGAAAATCCACGCCTGACCAGATTTACTTACACCATGTTGAAGATCTCTTGTAATTCTTCCTTCCATAATCGCATAGTTAGCGATCGGTTTAAATTGGGATTAAACTATCAATTTGAACCAATAATAAACCAAACTCTATATTTCTACAGATTAACGGTTTAATTGGTAGAACATTAGTATAAACATTATACTCATTATTATTCAATCAACATTTATCTCCAAATGCTCTTTATTCGATGTTCTAATATAAAGTTTTTGGTAACACATTTGCAGTTAAAATATATAAAAATTTAGATATAATTATATATTATTTATTTATTTTTATTTAATAATATAAAAATTATACTCATAATAATAATATATTTTTACAAATAGAATTTGCAACTAAATATTTTTAACCTTTTAACACAAACAATATCTCACATTTAAATTTATATAATTAAACATATCATTCAGTATTTTTAATTAAAAAATAATATATATTATATAATAAACATATCTATATTATTTAGAAATAAATAAATTATATGTCATATATTAATTTTTATGATAATACTATATATGGATCATTTATTGTTCTACCAATAAACAAATAATGGTAATGTATATAAATTATATATAGTATTTATTTTATTTAATAGTATCAAAATTAAATTTATATCCAAATACAAAAATTTTGAAATAAATTTTACATTTTAAGAAAAAATAATTCACATTTAAAATTTAATTTAATTTATGTAATTAAATAAGATTCATTATTTTTAATAACAAATTATTAATATATATTTTAATTTAATATATATTAATTTAAAATAAATATCTTATATTCTAACTTTTATGATAATTCTAAAATTATATATTGCTACTGCTCTACCAACTACTTTATTAAAAAATTTAATGAAAGCATACAGTTTCTGGAGCATAATAATTCTACAGCATACTGCTATTGTTTCTTCATTAGTTATACCAGTCGAAGCTAACTACCACTTTATTACATGTTTTGGATCACTAATGACAAAAATGCCTCTATTAATTAAACTTGTCAAAATATAAATGTCTTATTATTAAAATAAAAGCAGATTTTAAAATAACTTTTAACTTGATAATTTATTTACAACTATGTCATTTGCTGTCATGTCAATTCTTTATGCTTCCTCAGCATTTTAATATAAATAGTTTTTCTATTAAAGGGTGAGGTCCTAGCTTCGAAAAATATCAAACGTACCAACAACCTAAATTTAAAGCAAGTGAGAACTCATAATGGAGGATTGGGATCGGTGTCCTACATGGCCAGCCTAGGGTCCAGGTGCGGGTAGTTCCTACGAGGTGAGTTGTTATATAAAATGTCAACTTTTATGTAACAACCTGGTAGATCAATTGATGCAACTTGTCATGTGGAAAGGTTGTTAAAAGGTGAGGTCTTATGCTCGAGGAATGCCAAACACATCAACAACATAATTATGGAATCAGTGGAGACTCATAATGGAGATGTTGGAATCAGTGTTTTGCAGGGCAAGCATGGGGCCTGCGGAGCGGGTAATTCCAACGGAGATGATTGTTACGCTTTTTACGGTAAAATAATTATGATGAGTGTCACTGATACAAGAAATATGAATTGCATTGTATATTATAGGGCTGGACACATATACCTATTACCCACTTTAAACTCGTTATCCGTCCCGGTTTTTGCCCCATAAACACAAGTACTCGTCTTAATCAAGGTAAATAACAAGTTAGAAATTTTAATTACTTGTAAGTCCAAACCAAATAACAAGTCTTAAATTTATTTTAACTATTTGACTCGTTTTGACCCATTACTTAACTTTTAAAATGTTTTATAACATCTATTTGTTATTTCAGCTACTTTAATACTTATATACTATATCAAACATGTGGGAAAAAATAAAAATTTTCCATCAAATTCTATGTTATATTAGCTCACATCGATTGTAACATAAGAATCAAACAATTTTTTTGCTATAAATATAGACAATCACATAATCTTAAAATCATTGAAATGGAAATTTTATTTTAAAGGCTCAAATGCAAAGAAAAAAAAATAACTTAAATAAGCAAGTACAAGTAGAGCAAGTTATTCGCAAGTATCTCATATATAGACAAGTACTTAGGGCATCTCCAATGGTACAAAAAAACTTACTGTATATTTCACTCTAAAATAGAGTAATTCTATTATAGAAGTGAATTTGTTCCAATGGTTCACTTTATCTCCTAGACATTATTTGTCAAGTGATTTTGAAACATGTCATCGCTACAATCAGTCTAGCAAAAAATTATGACATTGCATGTTATAATGATGACATGCCTTATGATTAAATGTGACATGTACAATCACATTTAATTATTTATATTTTTGGTAAACTTTTTAGAATATGGTAATAAATTATACAATATTTTATTAAAATATGACATTAAATAATATAATTATAAAATATAATTATATTTTATAAATTTCGAAATACTATTTATTTTAATATTTTAATACTTATACAATTTATTACTAAATATATTTTCAAAATCTTTATAACTTTAAAAATAGAATATTTAATCATAATATTATGAAATAAATTATTTTCTCTTTACATATTTACAAATTTTGATGACAAAAAAAAAATATCTACAAATTTTAGAAATACTGTTTGTTTTATTTTTTGATAATTATATAACTTTTATATCAATTTTTTATTAATTTTATACAAGTTGATTTAATATATTTTATCCAAAATAGAAAGATAAAATTGATAAAATTTTAATCTAAGATTTTGATTTTAAATATATACATATCTATTTTTAAATATAATTTAAAATAAAAAAAAAATATTTATTTTATCTTAATTTGTGTTCAATAAAAATATTAATAAAAGTAATAAATTTTAAAAAAAAAATTTAAATATAATTTAAATTTAAAATTTATATTACTGCACATAGTGGAGGAAAACACCTAGTAATAGCGTGAATTATAGAGTAATGTTGCTTGTCCACTCCAAATATAGAGTAAAAAACAACATTACTTTATAATAATAGAGTGAACTATTTTAGCAAATCCAATTCTATAATAGGGTTACTCTATTTTAGAGTGAAATATAGAGTAAATTTTTGTATACCATTTGAGATGGTCTTAATCAAGTACTTGGTATTATCAAGTACAAGTACAAAGAAATCTTTTGGAGATGGCAATTAATGACTTTTCTGTGTACAATTGGAGATGGTCTTAATCAAGTACTTGGTATTATCAACCTCAACAATATCAAAATCGATGTCACACATGTTTTTCCAACAAACATATTAAAAATTTGTGTTCATGATTTAAATAGTATACTATATTATGATCCATTCTTTGAAAGGCGGATATATTTTTTGTTAAATTTTTGTGTAATCATATTTGAGTTTAATATTAATTTAATTTGATATAATAACCTCTTAAATAAATGTAATACATTATTGGATCAAATATATATCATTTGGACATGATTCTATTTTAATAGAATAGATATAACATTTTAATGTCAATAGTATATATCGAGGTGCCTTACAATATCGTTCAACTTTAGCAGCAACATGCACATAATTCAGTCTTGACATCAAATTTTCAGTCTCTAATTGCAAAGTTAAGAGGTTTGCAATTAGAGACAAGTACACTTTGCAAGTGCACTTCGAGAGAGATTGCAAAGTTAAGAGGTTTTTATATATAAATGAATATTTTTAAAAAATTGATTTGACTATCTATGTCATCAAAGTGTGCTTACCTTTTCGGTTACACATCCATTTAGAACTCTTAAGTTAAGTGTGCTTAAGTTGGAGTAGTGGAATGATGAGTGACCTATCAGAACGTAATTCGCTATTGTGTGAGTGAGAGAAAAGTACAAAGAAAAGTCATGCGATAATTGCAAGGTCAGTAAACAAGATTTTTGAACCTTCAGAAAATTAATGCACAGTTCATCGCATGGAATTGAGTCCACACGTTCCAAGTGAGTGGGCGTGGATGATCCATTAGCTATAAACAGTCGAGGATTAACATTTTGTTCAACAGAATTTTAGTTCAATCAACACAAAATTATTTTAATTTAGTGTTTTTTATAACTTCTTTATTGATCTTTATATGATCGATAAAATATGGAACATAAAAATGTGAAATAAAATTATGTTGAATTTTTTTTCCTTGTTTTGCTAATTAATCTGCTACTTGATTTTCATCTTGTTGAATTCACATGAAATCAACATTTTCAAAATTTCCAGCTCACCATTTCACTTCTATTTTCCCGTTATAGGCGTCAAAATGTTTTCTTCCTTCCATTAACAATCTCGATCATCTTCAAGCAATCACTCTCGAAGTGCACTCTCCTGTATCCTTTACCCCAACAGTTTTGCATTGAGATTATTAAATCTTGGAACTCACTTTCTAGTGCATTTTTAGCCTTGTTTCTAGAGGCTTGATCGGCTCCTTTATATTCTCCATTGCTATCATATATACCCATCCAGCTGAACTTATTTGGTTTCGATGATGAAAAGATCCATTAATGTTGCACTTAATCGAACCTTCTTGTGTTTTATGCCAAGCTCATTTAGCATTAACATGCTGTGTTCGTGATGAAGAAAGCATAGATGTATTTCTTTGCACAGCGTTCTGATTCTCCCATTCCTTAGCATCACTCTCTTTGCCTGTAAAATAACACATTCCCAGCGAACTTGTTTTTGTTGAAACAAAAGTATGTTTCTACTTTTACATATTCTCCAAAGTATCCAGAAGGGAAGGTCTTGATAATGTCGTAATCGGGATGATATTGAAAATTGGAGACATGTTTCTATTTTTTTCCTCCAGTGTTGCTGTCATACTATTAATTGCCAGTCACGTTGGAGATGCATGTCGCCTTCCAAGTAGATTGAGCATAATGACATTCAAAAACTAAATGTTGTTATGTTTCCTCCGCCAAGTAACATCTTTTACTCTGAAAGTCTGTGACTAGATGGCGTCTAAGTAAATTATTTCATGTTGGTAGAATTTTTGACATTAATTTCCATAGAAAATGTTTGATTTGTGGTGGTGATTTTGTTGTCCAAATCTTCGCTTTTACTCTTACATCACCATATACCGGAACCACTTCATCATTATCAGGTAGATGCGTACTCAACCAATATTTCATCTTCATTGTACTTCCATCCCCTAAGATCCATTCTAGCTGTCTAAGTGACTTCAATGTTCATAACTTTTTAAACATCATCTTCTCTTCATTGACCTCTGCTTCAAGTTTGTCCCATTCCAAGTATTTCTGTAATCAGAGTAATAGTGTTTTTTATATAAAAAGAAAGACAATTAAACTGTTTGCATTACATTTTAAGGCTTAATCTCTATTTTCCAAAACTAAGAATTTAAACAGTCATTAATAGTGAATTTAATAAATTCACGAAATAACTTTTTATCGACTAATGATTTTTTGTTTTTTTTTTCAGAAGTATATTTAAAAATTCAAAACATTTAAATTTAATGATGTCTTTTATGAAAAAAAATTGCAACATCTTATGATCTTTATATGATCAATAAGACATTTAAATTCATTGTAACGATTGGCTTGATCCTTATTTAAAGGTTACGTACGCAGTCCTTCATTGGGTCCAACCTCTTAACTTTGCAATTAGAGACTGAAAATTCGGTGTCAAGACTGAATTTATGTGTCATGTTGCCTAGTAAAAGGCGAGGATGAGATGCTGCTTGGAGAGCAATTGATCGGAGAGAGCAAAGGCTTGGCGCGGAGAGCAACAGTTCGGAGCAGAGAACAACGAACCAGAGAGTAACAACTAGGAGCAGAGAGAAACTGCTAGGAGAGGAGAGCAACAGCTAAGAGCATAGACCAACAGCTAGGAGCGGAGAGAAACTGCTAGGAGCGAAGAGCAACTGTTGGGAGCAGAGAGCAACTGCTGGGAGCAGAGAGAAACGGCTCAGTGCGAAGAGCAACAGCTCGGAGCGAAGAGCAACTTCTAGGAACGGAGAACAACTGCTAGGAGTAAAGAGAAACTGCTAGGAGCGGAAAGAAACAGCTCGGAGCAGAGAGAAATTTCTGCAAGCTGAGAGCAACTGCTGGGAGCAGAGAGCAACTGCTGGGAGCAGAGAGAAACGGCTCAGTGCGAAGAGCAACAGCTCGGAGCGAAGAGAAACTTCTAGGAACGGAGAGCAACTGCTAGGAGTAAAGAGAAACTGCTAGGAGCGGAAAGAAACAGCTCGGAGCAGAGAGAAATTTCTGCAAGCGGAGAGCAACTGTTGGGAGCGGAGAGCAACTGCTGTGAGCGAAGAGAAACTGCTGGGAGCGAAGAGCAACTGCTGGGAGCCGAGAGCAACTGAAAGGAGCAAAGAGCAATAGCTCGGAGCAGAGAGCAATGACATGCACTTAGGTAGTTATCCTGAAATGTATTCTCTCTCTCTCAAGAAAATGTTATGGATCTCTCCAAAAGTCCAAGATAGGATCCTTCTTAAGTATGGGGTGCTTCTTTATTTATAAAAGAATGGGGTCAAGGGTTTCCTAGTGACCTCCTTTTAAATGAGCTGAGTTCATTGTGTAATAGACCTTGTAGAGGGGCAAAGCCCATCTCCTACAAAATACAAAAATCGTTCAAATTTAAATATCTATTCTGCATATTTGAAGCCTCGCCTTATCTTACAAACCGCTCTATTTCCGTAGTCTAGTAATTTCGATGATGCGGCTCCGCTGCTATATTGATTTCCTCAGCCGTGCTGGAGAATAACTTATGATTTAGACCTCCTCACGCTGATATAAAATCTCAAAAGTTGTTACAACAGTGAGCTGACAAAATATTTTACACTACATGCAAACTAAGCCCAACAAGAACAATCTCCCTGATGTACCAAAGAAAAAAAGAATTTAATGGGTCGTGAGTGACTCCAATGGAAAGTCCGTAACACATTGAATCCAACTGGTGACCATCATAAAAATATTAGGAATGATAAGGAAAAACAAAGAGGAATAAAATTATAGGAATGAAAAAAAAATATTTCTTATCAATTTTGGTGATAAACAATTTTTCCTATATTCCTCTAGAATAAAATGAACAAAAATGAATGGAAAAGAAAAAAAATATTCCTTATAAATGGTAAAAAAATTTAGGAACAGTAAAAAACATATTTTTTTATTCCTTAATCACCGGTTACACTCTTTATCTTCCGAAAGAGTATAATATAACAGACACACAGCTGCAATTACTAACAACTTATTAGACAAGAACAACTGTTACAGAAAAACCCTAGCAATACTAGTTGTCATTACCACTTCACTGATTCGAGATGAAAATAATTCACATTTACAAGTTAACCACCATACCACTAATTTCTAGGAGTCAAACAGAAGGACATTTCTGGATGGTCATTATTAACAAATGACTAAGGGGGTGTATTCAACTAAGGGTTTGAAGTGATTTGTATTAAAATGACAAATCCACTGTTATTCAAACGTGAATTTTAAAAAAATACTTTAAAATATAGTGTTATTGAACTTGGCATTTTATAAAACACTATGAAATCCACTGTTATTGAAAAACATTTAAGTTAGAGATTTTAGAGTGCTTTAAGTATTTCTAGAGTGTTTGAGGGAAGTTCCTTAGTTATAAAAATAAAAATACAAATCTCACTGTTTTAGATGAAATTCTAGAGTGTTTTAACAAAAAACACATCAAATTCTCCAATTCTCCTGCAATCATCTAAAACTCATTAAAAATTAAATCACTTCAAATTTCTGATTCAATATACCCCCTAAGTTCATCTACTTTATAAGTGGTCAATTGTTTCTTTTTTTTATCCTAAGCTATCACTTCCAATTCCATCAACTTTATGTCCTACACAAATCTATATTATTAAAAAAAATTACCGTTTAAAATGTCCCTTAATTTCACACTTATTTACCCTACCATGCCACTGAGAATTAAATAATACTATTTATTTTAATATTTTATCTTTTCCACTTAGATTAATGTGTTTTCCTAAATTAAATTTCAATACACAGCATTAACTTCTCCATTAAATCAATGTCAAAAGTATTTATTTTTATCATGTTCAAAAAATACATTTTTATTAGACAAACAATTCATGGAAATTATAATATCAATTTTTCATTTAACAAATCTGAACAAAAATATATTACCAAATTTGAACCGAAACTGGATAAATATCCAAACAAAATTTACTATTTTGGTATCTAGAGAACCATAACTAAACCTGATCCGAACGAAATATTTCCGATATTTGAATGTATTTGAATCATATTTATATACTCGAATATGTTAGCTATTTTTAGAGTTAATGTCCAAGATATAAGCTATTTTAAATTTGTCTAAAATATTTGAAATATAAAAATAGTAAAAAGTAAACATTTAAATTAGATAAACAATAATCAAAACACCAAAAATACTTAAATATATATATATATATATATATATATATATATATATATATATATATTCTCCATCCAAATATCCAAGTTAAAACTGTTTTTAATATTTAATTTAGGTACTTTGGCTACAATTATTCAAATTTATATGTTAGATTATTTTTATTTTTAGGTTTAGGGAAATTTAAAATATATATAAATTTTGAAAATCTAAAAAAATTTAAACGGGTAATCCGAATCCACAAAGATCTGAATCGAACCGGAATTTTTTTTTATAAATACCCGAATAGAGCTGAAATCTTTAAACTCAAAAATCTTAAACTATAATAGATTTTAACCAAATTTGAGTGGTATCCAAATACCCACCCCTAACTTAGTCAATGTAAAACGATCAAATATTACAAATACATCATTTAGTATAAATAAATAAAAACTAAAATAGAAAATTAATACATGTGCGATCGCATGGATCTAGATCTAGTAATAACTATTTCCGAAGTTTATGTTGGACACAAATATAAAATAAACTACCTGTCCACCCGAACATATTTTTTATTTTAATAGAATAAATATATGAAATTCTTTGAAACACAAAAAATGTAATGGTTGCACTGATATGCATACATATGAGTGTTTTTTTATTTGTATCATATAAAACTATGACAAATCGACGGTTTTTAATTTTCTGTAATTTGTTGGTTGCTCATATTGTGGTTGGATACTAAATCAATCATAATGATATTTTATATAACATATTCCTTAATTAGTAATTTTTAATTACATGAACCATTTTATGTATTTATTTATAAATTATAACACTATTTAGTATTTTTAATTATATTAATAATATTTCCAAAAATATAATATTTTATGTCAAATAAAATCCACTTCTGTTTTAATAATATATATATGTCTGTATTTTATAAGCCAAATCAAGTTTTCTATGTTTATTTTGAAGAAAATATTAATTTAAAATTTAATTATTCTATTCCTGCAAATATATATGTTTGAATAATATTAATCATCAAATGTATAGCATATATTTGAAAAAAATTAGATGTTTTGATAAAAAATATAGTTTCTATTTTATGTGAAATGAAATAATAATATACATGAAATATAATATTTAAATTTTGTATGTCACATTTTAAATAAATCTGTTAGTTTTATTTTAGATTGATGATATCTCATGTTTTTATAGGTTTATAGATTCATATTTTAGATTATTAAGATCATTCTAGGTTGCATTTAGGTCATTATATTGCATTTGCATACTCATTTGCATATTATAGGGGTTGGAGTGCACAATTGAAAGTTCTGGGTCAAATCGCGAGGTCATTTCTGCAAATTCTGAAGTTTTGGGGTCACTTCGTAAAAGCTGAAAATATAAGGACCAGATGTGCAATAACTCTCAAATCCACCATTGTCGTTCTTCTTCACTTCGATCCCAACGATTCCGGCGGCGAGAGGCACGACTCCGGAGCTTCAAGACAATACTGTCACGGCTCGAGCTAAGGTCACGGCGGCGATTCTGAGCACAGCCACGACTTGCTGATGACGACGACTGGTGCTTGGACGAGATCAAATCGCGATGAAGAACTCGCCGTGGAAGCTTGGTCCGGTGACGGCGCGAGGAGGAGGAGATGAAACGACAGGAGCTCTCGGATTGGTCCGTACGCGCGGAGAAGCTTGAATTCACGGTGGCTCCCGGAGGTTCACGGCTCGAGCACGGCAGACAGAAAGCTCAGACCCTCAGGCGATGAAGTGGTGGTGCTGTAGCGGCTATTGAGACCTCGAGGAAGAAGACTCACAGCGACTGGAGAAGGCGAACACAGAACGTCGCTGGGAACTGAACGAAAGGAGCAGCGACTTGATGCAGCGACGTGAAGCCATCGCTCGGGTTGAAACGAGATTGGGAGCGGTTTGGTGGAGCGGGATGCAAAGGCCGTTCCGAAGAAGACATTGACGCAAATCTAAATTGTTAACCGGTTTATTCCGGTTTGACTCCGGTTTACTTCTATTAAACCAGCTCGATTTGTACTTCTTTTTTTTTTTTTTTGTCTATTGGTCACTTTTGGACTTTTTCAATCCTCAAACTGAGGTAAGTAGGGGTCGAACCCCAGACGCCAGGGTCCGAAGACAGAGCTCAGCAACCACTTGGCTACGAACAACCCGACGCTCGATTTGTATTTCTATAAATAGTTTTAGACCTAAAAACTCTATTTTGGATCTCATTTTTCTCTCTAGACTTTGCTTCCATTGTAAAAGCTTGAATCTTTTTATCAATCTAAGAAGTACTTCATCATATATTTGTGTTTCTCTTGCTCATTAACATGATGTCTTGAATTTCATGTAGATTTAAGGTTTCTCATAGAGATTATGGAGTAGACATTATTTTGGATTCATGGGTTTAGGTAGATTATTGTGATTAGATTAGTTCTAAGATGTTTTAGTGTAGATCTTTCTTAATCCTTGCTAGTAGAGTATTCATAATGCATCTTTTGAGGTTGACCACTCAAAAGTTGATCTTTAGACATTTCTCACCCAAAAGGTGTTTGATGAAATGTCTGAGACAACTCTCCTAGACTTTTAGTACACTTTGCCAAAGACATTTGTTGTTAAAGGTGCTAAGATAGCTAATAGACTTGTTAGTAATGATTGTTTTCATATTATTCAACCAAAGACATTTGATGTTTGAGATATGTTAGCAAATGAGCATTCATCTAGACATAGAGCTTGCTTAGAATTGTGTCTAGGCTTAAGGTTGATAGTTTGATTGATCATTTGCATTCCTTAGTTCGAAACCTGATCACCTTATATCAATTATCCTTACCCATGGATCCATCCTTAGCTTTTGATTGAGTTCTTGTATTTGTTTCTTGATTGGATTTGAGATCACTTTGTTTTTATTTTTAGGATCTTAACTTGTCACAAATCATCCTCCATCTTCTTGTTTGCTTAGATTAGGAAAGCTTGTGTATTCTTGGTGTTATAAGTCTCTAGTTCTCTGTGGTTCGACAACCTTTCTATACTATCATTTGACTTGGGAGCCTTGAAAACTCCCACCATCAAATTGGCGCCGTTGCCGGGGAACTAGTTGATTTGTCATTAGGATTTCAATCTTTCTTGAGACTAAGCTTTATTTTCTTGCTTTGTTTAGCTTTTGTATAGTTACTAACTCTTTATTCTAGTGCTTTTGTTCTTGCAGTGATGGCTTCAAGCTACTTTGAAAAGCCACAAGAAGAAGAAGACACATTTGAAGATCACATCGAAGATGAGCCATATGTGTATGTGGAGCCACCCTTTTATGCAAGTATACTCACACCAGCACAGCTTGTGACGTTAAATGAGCTTCAGAAGAAGTACCCGGGGTCAGCAAAGACATCCCTAGCACGAAGGATCCGACTGGAGCTTATTCGAGATCAAGCAGAGCTTGAAGGAAGGGAAGTTACACATTATGAGTTTAATATTGCTTATGACCTTAAAGAGGTAATGTGTTGGGCTCCACCACTCCAGCGGGAACATATAAAAATTTCCACTTTAAAACTTCAGCTTGAGGAAATATGCTTGCCTTGTGATGAGAATAATGCCCCTGATCTTGATCCTCTTGTGCTCATAAATGAATGTCTTGATCTGATATGTGAAACTAGGAAACTAGATGAGCTTAGAGTAGAAAAGCTTGCTAGAGATCATATTGAAGTTTGTTTTGATAAGAACTATCTTTGTGCTTCAACTGATCTTGAATCTGAGTTTTTGATGCATAATGAATCTAGACCTCTTCTTGAACTTGTTGATTTAGGGGATGAACTTGATGTGGATAAGTTCTTGCTTGAGATAGAAAACCCCCATATCAAAAACAATTATGAGAATGTGAAAATTGTGTATTATTTGATTGATGGAGATAGAGTTGACTACTTTGTTAAAACTTCGTTTGAACCTGTAGTTGACTTTGTGTTTCCACCAAATACATTTGATTCTCATCATGACCATTTGAACCTCAAAGACCATCTCATGATTCATGATACATCTTTAGTGAAGCTCTCTGAGGAAAAATCTGTCTATTATCTATGGGCAGTAGTGTGCTCCTTTGCACATTTTGTTTCTTGTGTTTGCAGGAGAAGGATCAAAGGTGCATTGGCTCAGCCTTTTGATACTTATGATTAGCAAGCACACAAAGTCAAGCTAGAGACTTAAAACAAGCCCACTTGGGAGGAAGTCCCATGTTTATCCATTGTATATATTATTTTGAAGTTTTTTTTTTTTTAATAAGGATAATTGAGGTTTTTCATGTTGGGTCTAAGGCTAGACAAAAAAAGAAAGGCGGCCAAGCATTGTGACTCTAGACAGTTGCTCCCACTTCTCCACTTCAGTCAATCTCTCCCAGTGGCACAAATCCGAGGCCAAGGGTCCTCTACCACCCAATTCAGCCAATAACTCCAAGTAAGTGCCCTTCCACCCTTGTAAATATTTAGTTATCATGTTTATTTCTTTCATTTAGATCTCTTCTTTGAGCTTACTCTCACACAAGGGACTGTGTGAAGTAAGTTTGGGGGAGAGTCTACTATCTCACATTGTTTTTTGTTTTGTTTACTTGTTATGAGTCTCATGCATTGCATTTCATACATATTTGCATTAAAAAAAAAAATTGAAAATTTTGAAAATCACAAAAAAGCATTTAGTTGCATCATTTGCATCTTCAGGATTGAGTCTAGAAGCATTTAGATTGCATTCATGCATTGGGAGAAACCTTGTAAAGAACACATGTCTAGAACTCAACTTGGCACCCTAGCTAAACATATCAAGTAGCTTAAGCATCTCTTGAAAGTCTTGCACGCTTCGAGCATTGAGAACTCTTCTTAAAACATGTTGCTTGCTTGATATTGACATTGTTCTTGAAAACCAACTCCAAACTGAACTTTAATGTAATGAACTTAATCTCTCTTGCTTATGGGCACTTGCATATTTAGTCATGGATCTCATACACATTTGGGTTGTCTTATTTCATTCATTATCCTCTTGTTAACCCAAATGGCACTCCCATACCCTTTAACCCTTACCATTCATTGAAGCCATCATTGATTTGCTTGAGTGAGGCTTTTTTGTGAAAGCTTGTCATGTGCAAAATCTTGAGAGTATTAGGAGCGACAATGGTTTGTTCTTATCTTTGGCTAGCACTAGGACCTCATTTGAGCTAGTACTTAGGATGGTTGTTGGGTATGTAAGCTTGTTTTGATCTTGGGATTGGGATGTGAGAGAGGTGAAAAAAAAATGAACCAAAAAGTGAGAAAAGAAAAGAAAACCACTAGGGATCTAAAAAAAAAAAAAGAGAAAGCTCTAGAGTGCATAAATATAATCTCCTTAAGAGTCAAAAGAAAAGAAACATGAAAAGAGTGGGAGAAAGAAAAGAAAAAAAAAAGAAAAGAAGAGCTTAATAAGAAAAAGAAAAAAAAATCCCTAGTTGGTTAAGATAAGAAAAAGAAGAGTGTTCATTGGGTGAGTGATGAAAGTGGTATCTTTGGATTTTGGGATGACGAAAAGAAGAAGGGTAGAACTTGAAATCATTTAGGAAAATGGTAGAATGATAAGAACAAGTCATTGTATACATGAATTGCTCCTTTTCTTAGATAAATTTTGCATAATGTTCTTGCTCCTTTTCTTGAGAGTAAGTCACCATGAAAGATGCATTTGAAACTCTTCTTGCTTCACATTAGACCATTTCCACTCACCAAGCCAAATGATTGAGATTTTGTGCCCATTTGCAAGTATTCACCTTATGTGTTTGTATAAATGAATGTGAGAGTTGGTCTAAAGAGCTTGTTGATGGATGAGCACTACAATTTGTGTAGAGGTATAGGAGTATGGATAGACCTTGAGAAGCTAAAGTGTAATAAAGTGTTTGCTCATGCTATTTGATATGTTTCTTTAGGATGTCAAGTTGAAGACTAGAAAGTGTCTCTTTTAGTTATAGGTTTCTATTTGCAATCATCTCTTCTTTGAGTTCTTGAAAGTTTACTTGTGGACAAGTAAATGACTAGTGTGGGGGAGTTGATATCTCATGTTTTTATAGGTTTTTAGATTCATATTTTAGATTATTAAGATCATTCTAGGTTGCATTTAGGTCATTATATTGCATTTGCATACTCATTTGCATATTATAGGGGTTGGAGTGCACAATTGAAAGTTCTGGGTCAAATCGCGAAGTCATTTCTGCAAATTCTGAAGTTTTGGGGTCACTTCGTGAAAGCTGAAAATATAAGGACCAGATGTGAAATAACTCTCAAATCCACCATTGTCGTTCTTCTTCACTTCGATCCCAACGATTCCGGCGGCGAGAGGCACGACTCCGGAGCTTCAAGACAATACTGTCACGGCTCGAGCTAAGGTCACGGCGGCGATTCTGAGCACAGCCACGACTTGCTGATGACGACGACTGGTGCTTGGACGAGATCAAATCGCGATGAAGAACTCGCCGTGGAAGCTTGGTCCGGTGACGGCGCGAGGAGGAGGAGATGAAACGACAGGAGCTCTCGGATTGGTCCGTACGCGCGGAGAAGCTTGAATTCACGGTGGCTCCCGGAGGTTCACGGCTCGAGCACGGCAGACAGAAAGCTCAGACCCTCAGGCGATGAAGTGGTGGTGCTGTAGCGGCTATTGAGACCTCGAGGAAGAAGACTCACAGCGACTGGAGAAGGCGAACACAGAACGTCGCTGGGAACTGAACGAAAGGAGCAGCGACTGGAGAAGGCGACGTGAAGCCATCGCTCGGGTTGAAACGAGATTGGGAGCGGTTTGGTGGAGCGGGATGCAAAGGCCACTCCGAAGAAGACATTGACGCAAATCTAAATTGTTAACCGGTTTATTCCGGTTTGACTCCGGTTTACTTCTATTAAACCAGCTCGATTTGTACTTCTATAAATAGCTTTAGACCTAAAAACTCTATTTTGGATCTCATTTTTCTCTCTAGACTTTGCTTCCATTGTAAAAGCTTGAATCTTTTTATCAATCTAAGAAGTACTTCATCATATATTTGTGTTTCTCTTGCTCATTAACATGATTTGTCTTGAATTTCATGTAGATTTAAGGTTTCTCTTGGAGATTATGGAGTAGACATTATTTTGGATTCATGGGTTAAGGTAGATTATGGTGATTAGATTACTTCTAAGATGTTTTAGTGTAGATCCTTCTTAATCCTTGCTAGTAGAGTATTCATAATGCATCTTTTGAGGTTGGCCACTCAAAAGTTGATCTTTAGGCATTTCTCACCCAAAAGATGTTTGATGAAATGTCTGAGACAACTCTCCTAGACTTTTAGTACACTTTGCCAAAGACATTTGTTGTTAAAGGTGCTAAGATAGCTAATAGACTTGTTAGTAATGATTGTTTTCATATTATTCAACCAAAGACATTTGATGTTTGAGATATGTTAGCAAATGAGCATTCATCTAGACATAGAGCTTGCTTAGAATTGTGTCTAGGCTTAAGGTTGATAGTTTGATTGATCATTTGCATTCCTTAGTTCGAAACCTGATCACCTTATATCAATTATCCTTACCCATGGATCCATCCTTAGCTTTTGATTGAGTTCTTGTATTTGTTTCTTGATTGGATTTGAGATCACTTTGTTTTTATTTTTAGGATCTTAGCTTGTCACAAATCATCCTCCATCTTCTTGTTTGCTTAGATTAGGAAAGCTTGTGTATTCTTGGTGTTATAAGTCTCTAGTTCTCTATGGTTCGACAACCTTTCTATACTATCATTTGACTTGGGAGCCTTGAAAACTCCCACCATCAATTGATTAGAGAACATTCGATTAGAGAATAATGGTAAATTTGGTTAGAGAAAAATGGTAAGTTTGCTTTTGTGACCATGACATTTATCTTAGTGCTTTATATTAATAATGTACTAGATTCTGACTCGCTATTACAAAGGGCGGGTATATATTTGTTTTAATTTTTTTGAAAGTTTAAATTTTTTTATTTATTTTATTTTTTCGTAATCATATTTTCTTTTAATATAATTTAATTTAATATAATTTTTGGCAACTATTAAATATGTCAAGTTGCATAACTAGACATTTGTGCTATATGTATTTTAGAGATTATTTTGAACTTTATTCCTAAAGTTTACAACATATTATATTTTATTAATAGTTACTTAACATAATTAATCAAGAATATCCATATCCGAAAAACCCGACTCAAAATTAACCTGAAAATTAAAGTCTTATACTCTATTAGACATGGTTTATATACTCAAATGGTTTTTAAAGTGATATCTGAAAACCAATATCAAATCCAATCCGCACCGAAAATCTAACAATTTTAAAAAAAAAATATTTGATAAAATAATTTTAGTATATTCTGGTAGATATATGTATACATTTGATTAATATGGTCTTCATTAACTTCAACTAAAATCGCGTTTAATAAATATTTATTAATCGAATAAACTATTTTATATTTGTTAAACTAAATGAGTTTATATAAATATTTATTTCTATTAAAATCCACTTAAACCTCGTTACCAAACACAATAGTGAACATAATAGTGAACACGTTTAATAAATAGTTGAAGGTAAAAGTACAGATGATTAAAGATTCATGTGGGAAGTTCACAAAAGAAAAAAAATGATTCGTTGGTAATATCAAACGGAATTGATACTATCAAACGGTTTAAAAAGGAGTCCACTAAGGAAAAAGTAGTTATACCTATACATTACCAATCAAAATAGTTACATGTCGTTGACAAGCAAGTTCGAAACCGCATCTCCAGCATGAAACATCGAGACTCCTCTGCTTATAAAAAACCCATGGAAACATTGTTTTCTTATCGATAAATTTCGAATGTGATGTAAAGCTAGCTTGGTTTTGATTTCAAAAACAGCAACACTAGTTGTAAACAGTCTTTTTTGGTTGAATTAATTTAACATTCTTTCAAAAAAAAAAAATAGTTACATATACAAATTATTTGGACATAATATTTGTTAATTGGTCATATTCTAATTTAATAGTATTGATTATTATGTGGGTTTAAGCATATATAAGTCTGTATTATTAACCAAAAAGCTTCATCATTACTCGGTCGGCAAAGGAAAGTTCAGTACAATTTATTCTTGAAACGACAGACTCGATTTTTGAATTTTCTCTAAGGAGGTGAATTGGTCCAAACAATAATGGATCGATATTCATCGATTTATCAGGAGGAAGTTTCGGAAGAATTAAACTTAAGCGAAACACTGTTGACGCAGTGACGCTCATCGGTAGCCGTGGGGAAACCTTCTCCTTTGAAAACATGACCTAAATGTCCATCACATTTTGAGCATGTGATCTCAACTCTTCTCCCATCTG